>NC_079314.1:61815378-61892878 GCF_029931775.1 Euleptes europaea
ATTTAAAGGTTTCCAGCGTTACAGGTAATGTAAAGTCCATTAGGTCAGGCTCTTCATAGCATGACATGCAGTAAATTACAAGTGCTTCAAGCAGCTCAGTGAATTACAGTTCATCACTTTGAAAGGTTTCCCACTACAAGACTACAGATATCAGATCTGGCAGTTAGGATCCAATTAACACTTTGGTCAGAATAATCAGATTGCATGTGTAAGACTTGTATAATTCGTTTATTGCTTCCATGCATCTTCTGTCTGTAGGTAAATTTGTTGCTGTTATTTCAAAAGCTTGGAGTCAGTCATACTTGGAGTCAGCCTTTAGGGTTATATTTCAAGCTCTTACCCCCCCCCCCCATCAGTACAGCAATGAACTGTCCCCGTTCCAGCAATTTAGATCACTTGTCCTGCAGATATTATAGCTTGAGAAATGGTTTGTTTCTGGGTAGTTTTGTTTTCTACTGTTACGTGTCATTATATGTCTAGAAAAAAATTGCTAGCAATTTTTACTAAGCACATTTTATTTAGTGTGAAACACAGACAGTTTTCTCCAGTGCCATCCTGAAATCTTGCATTACAGACTTATTCAGTGGAAATGACATATGCAATGACATTTACATGTGTACTGTCATGCAAAACCATTTCCTGCTACACTGGATATAGTGCTATACAGGAAAAAAAGAAATGATTTTGTATTATTTTTCTGGCTGAGGTCAGTGGACATATAGGTTTTTGATATAAATCTAAAACAGCATATAGTAACGGATTTCAAATATATATACAAAATTTTGGCTACCTTATAACTTATATGTATGTGTATGTGTGTTTAAACAGATATAACTAGTTACATTTTCAAATAATCTGCTTGAAAATGAAATGACCCCAATGATTTAAACAATAGTATGGTCTACAGCAGAACTGAAGGCAAAAGAAGAGCACCCCTAATGTGGCAAGTATGTTTGCTACTGATATGTCAGTGTAACACTGGTATTTTCCCACAACAAATACATAAAACATAAATAGACATGTGCCTTTGCACAATGATGTACACTCACTGGAAAATCACTGCCCACAATTAGCAGTACGAAATGCTGGTGTACACCCAGGAAGCCCACTTCCCATATAAACAAGGCACAGCTTTCATAGTGAGCGGTGTTAAGGCCTCTGGTCGCAACTGTTTTGGAGTGAAGACCACCATCCAGCTATAAGCATCACAAAACGGTGTTGCCTGGTTAAGGATACTGTGCTTTCATTGTGATTTTTGACAGTAGTTTTTAACTAGTTTTAAAGTTTCAGTTTATCTAGGATTTAAAAATTATTGTGTGCTTTGTATTTCCCCAAAATTGACTTGTGCATGTACTATTATTAAAAAGTGACCACCAAGTTCAATAAAACAATGTGAACATCCCTCAGCTTCTTGAACATTGCTGCAGGTGCTTAGAAATCACTCGTGGAGCAATGTAGTTCTGTCTCTGCCACTAGCTTCGGTCTTCAAATGACCAGCTGAACTAGTGGTACTTGCAACTGTATCAGTCTTGGAATCAGCAGCTGATTCTGGCAACCTTTGCAGCATCATTAAAGCGCTGAACACAGGAGAGAACTGCAAGTCTCACCATCCAAGGAAGCCTCCTCATACTGACAGAGCCAAATGGTCAAGCTGATATATCCTGACCTGCTCCTCCTGCCTGTAGACTTGCCTTCACCTGGCTACCCCATTTCCTTTTGGCTCATTTACATCTCATTCTTGAATGCACAGGAACCTTATCTGATAGAATGAAAATCAATCCATACAGTGGCAAAGCAGTAATGAGAAGAGGGCTACCTCTTCAGATAGTGGTAAAGGATGTGGAATTCCATGTCAGCCTATACAGTGCTCTAGTGTAATTACCTGGATCAAAACCATATGCAGCATGCCTTGGATATTGCTGATCAAGTAACACACCTTTGGGTGTGCCTTTATCCTTTACCTTACAGCTTCCACAGTAATCCCCTATACCTTTTTCCTATACCAGCTATGTACATTACCAACGCTGGAATTTCCAACATGGACAGATTTGACTGTAATAAATAATTCAACATGGTAAAATGTGCTTCAAATACTGTAGGGACATGCAAAACAACACACACACACTGATTTCCAAAGTGAAAGCAGAGGATACTACTGAGTTTAAATCTGTTCTCATGCATTCAAAAGATGGATACCCAGAAGAACCTGAGACCCCACCCCCCACCATCCTTCTTAAGGCATGGAAGATTTTTCATATTGTGTTGTTTGCATTTGTCTATCCTAGGTTTATAACTCCAGATACTACCACTGGCCCAACAGTCAATCTCGTCATAACTACATCTTAGGTGGTTTTCTAAAATTGTTGACGCAGAGGTTCAATCAAATCTTCCACTTTTTCCTGCAGTGTTTGTGAAAGAAAAATTGGTTCAGTGGCCTCCCCTGCTCTCATCTTCTGAGACAATGTAGAACAAAGTCAAGTGGGATAGAGAAAGGGGAAAATATCTACAAAGGGTTGTACAGAGTGGTGTTCCTGTGATGTGAATTGCCACACACTCTTTCCCTGTTATTCTATACAGTGCATGTGAAGCAGGATCTCTCTGCAATAGCATCCTTCAATGAGCCTGAAGCATTCAGGATGGGGTCTGCGCAAGTAGGAAGCACTGCACCTTATCAGGGATGGACCGCCCAGAGGGGCAATGGGTCCCAAGACCAATTACGGGTATGAATCAGACCTACAGCAACAACATTCTGATATGAGTGGTTGGCAACATACCAGAGTGGGTTGTTTCATTCCTGTTCTGGTAGATTGCTCTCATCAAGAAAACTGCCAAAATAATAAGCTACCAGCTCAGCAGGGAGGCCAAGAACTGAATGTATTCTGACTACCTGGTCAGCTCTTGAATGAAATTACTCTAAATATTGTTTCAGATAACACTTGTGAGATACTATGGAGCAGACGTTTTACTACTATTCATGTTGTACTTTTCTTGCGAATAAAAACAGGGCTCTCCAAGGTAGTTCCTCGCTATCTGGAATCAGACACAAATGCTAAAACCATATTAAGTTGTTTGAATATTACCAAATCTCCTACTGCAGCTGACACTCGATATGTAAATATTTATGAAGGTCAAAAATTCCACAGAAAGAACTGTCTTTCATCTACTGCAGGGCTGATGCTGCCACTCCCACAAAATAACAGTAGTAAAAGCTCCAGTTTGTGTCATTCTCTCTCTCTCTTCACCCAGCTGTTAAGTATCTGGGTGAGAATGGGACACAAGAGTGTGGAAAGAGGGCACTTGCTGTAACTCTACATACTAGCCATAAAGCTGTGAACTTTCCCCAAGCTGAACCTCACTTCTTTCTCACCCACTGGAGAGAAGCAATACAGCAGTGCTCCTGTTCCTCAGAGAAGGCAGATGGAGGGGCTAAGGCAATGCAATTATTCACCTGAAGGGGGCAGTTATCAAATGATAAGATCAGAACTTGACAAGCTTGTCTTATAGACGATTCATGCATCCATCTTTTCATTATGCCACCCTAGGACAGAGATTTACTGGAACTTGGAAGTTTAAATGATTCATTATACGTGCTACAGAACTGTCAGAAGATCAGAGAACACCAACAGGCTCTTGCTTTATCCTATCACAAGTCTTGTGACAAAATGGTATATTGTTTGAATACATTAGGATGCTATTCTTCAACTGTGCTGAACTTTTGCTTACGTATTTTATGGAACAGAATGAGTTTCTTGGCCATGAAGACAATACATGAATAGACGTTTACAGTGCCATTCTATCCAGAGTTACCTTTCTAAGTCAACTGAAGTCAATGGGCTCAGAAAGGTGTAACTCTGCTTAGGATGGTACTGTTAATGACTTAAAATAACAGCTTCAAAATCTTTGTAGATAAAAGTCCTTTTTTAATAGCAGCGAATTTTTCAACTTATAATTTGCTGAGTAAGGTGTTTTAATAAATGTTTATTTTTAAAATACTGCAGAATTTGGAAGAAAAATAGAGTCGTGAGAAAATATCAAAGCTGGACGAGTGCTGAATAACATAATCAAATTTCTGTCTTAAATTTTCTGGGAAATCATTAAATTGTCACATGTTCAGGGTTTTTAAAAGTATACTGTGATGAAACACATTCTAAATAGCTTAAAAATGTAAAACAACTAGTTGCCAGTTAACTGTTTCTCACTGTTTTTAATGATTTTAAATTTACTCTCCTTCAGTAAAAATTAGAGTATAGTAATGGCCTTAATCTTCAAGTGATCTTTTGCTGTATGCTAATTCTTCTGAAACGTGTCATGCTTATTTCTGCTCAATGGAAGGACTTTCTCTGACATGCCATTATCTGATGCAGAAATCTGAAAACCTTTCTATGGAACCTACCAGAGCCATATTTGACTAACTCTGGGTTGCTGTCCACAGTTCATCCACAGTTCGGAAACATTTGCCTCTCTAGCTTGTAATAAACTGTACATTCAAATCAGATCTTTGCATGCATGCACACTCGGCCAGTTAATCACTCATCTGTTCACATGCTTGCAAAAATACATGATTTGTATACATATTAGTAGACATACCGGCTAGTTGGCAAACACCAAGGCAGAAATATAATTATTCCGGTCTTGTTTTTTTTTTTTTTTTTTAATCCAGTCTAGAAAGAAGTCAGAGAAACTTATTTCCTCTATTTTAATAATGTAAGTCTGGTATTGTTTTCATTTAATAAATAGATGGCAGTCTCTGTAAATCAGTACCTGATTACCTGCCTTATATTCTGTATTACATGCACTTCAGTAACACATGCTCAGAGATGCAGGTGGAATATGGATGCCATGCATTCAAGAGGTAAGAGTATTTGTAAATATAATGAACAATGGTACCATTTAGAAGTTTTTAAAAAGCAACAATGTATGACTGTAGAGTTTACTTAAAATTTATTTTACATTTTGAGTAGAGTAACAAAATTAATGCACAAACAGAATGCAGTAGAACATTTTCATGGAATGACAGAACTGCAAGGGATCCACTGGTTGTAATAATCAGTTTGCAAAAGTGTCAACAATCTTTTAAAAATGTTTTTTTAAGTAAAGAATCTAGTTACCAGTTATACATTGTTGTCATTTAGTAACGGGGAAATTCCCCTTAGCTTGGTTCAGAACTGGACTTGGCAAATGGAACTGAGACCCAGTGTGGTATAGTAGTTACAGAATTTAGGCCTAGCAACTAGGATTTGGGGGAGACAGGTTCAGATCAAGGCTCCATCTTCAGTCGCTTGCGTATACAGAGTGAAAATTATAATAATTCTTCAGATCTACTGATCAACTATCTAAGAACTGACCCATTTTCATCTCACGTCAAGCTTGCCTTAGTGGCTTTTTCTAAGTGGATCATTTTTTTCTCCAGTTTAGATCCTCACACTCTGCATTACGCTATGTGTTTATCCTCTGACCACATGGTTACTGACCACATTTAGTTTTGGGATGTTAAATAAATTTTCATGTTCATTGATCTGATTCAAAACATGTTGTTTAGATTTTTAAAGCTGTTTTTAAAACATAGTGTTTAAAATTTATTATACTATCATATTTTATTTATTAAACATTTCTTGACTGCCTTTGTTTCTTTTTGTAAACTGAGTGGTGGTCCCCTGCTTTATTTTAATTTTTTGTGTGTGTTTGGTAACAAGCAATATTGTTTGCTTTTCCTCAGGGTCTGAAAATCAGATCAGGTCTGCCCTTGTGAGCTACAATATCCTCTAAAGTCTGTTCTAGTGTATATTATGTCATGATGGATTGGTTCATAATGCGGACAACTGTTTTACAAAACAAATAATTTTATTTTTCTTAATGAGGTTCACAGTTACAGATAAATATGTATGCAGTTCTACAAATGAGATTGCTCAGTCTCTCTTCAATATATTTTAGTAGCAGTGCCATTTGTTTACATAACCTCAGAATTGCAATTCCTCACTTTTGAAATAAAATATTCTGCTTTGTTGAGCTGTCATTCTCCACTGAAAATTTCATGGTGAAAGAGAAATACCACACAGCCTGACAATCACTTACAGGCTGTAACTGCTGATGAAAATAAAATTAATCTGATTGTGTTGATAAACCTAAATGTCGTGAGGCCTATCTGGGAAATCTACCTTGAGACATTCTGAGAGAGGCAGACCATAAACACTGGTAAATAAATATCATTTAACATCAAAATCAGTTATAAATTGAGCAAGGCTTATGTTTACATTTTAAGATATTGGTTAATACCTTGACACATTTGATGTACAATAATTTCACATATTATGCAAAGGTATATCCAGCAAGGATACAACCAACAGGAAGTTGCAGCCAATTGTGACCCAATGGAAACTATACCTGACAAGCATGCATTAGAACTCTCCAGTGTTAGATGACCTCTTAAAGGACCTTACAGCTATTCCTGAGCCTTGCAGCGGCCAGGGACAGTGTGGCCAAGGTGCTGCTGTGGCAGCTCCAAAGAGGTTTCCTGGCCGCTGCAAGGCTCAAAAAGGACTTTTTTTTAAAAAGTGAAAATGGGGAAAATAGCCCCATTGAAAACAGTGATGCTGCACCAAGAAAAACCTGGCACAGCAACGCTGTTGCTGGAGGGGGCGTTCCTGGGATGGAGGGGCTTAGGAAGCTAACTACAATCAGCTCCGCCCCGGGAATGCCCCCCCCCCCACGCCTCATTTCTCTTCTGGGATTTAGGTCTCAGAGAGGGTGCAGTGTCACGGTGCAGATCCAGGGCGCCCAGGCGCTGATGGAACTGCCCCTGCTGCCAGCGTAAGTGCCTCTTATTCCGTGATAAAAGCGCACTTATGCTGGTGGTGGGGTCATGCCACCTCCATTCCTTTCGGCCCAATCCTCAGAAATGGGTTGCTTGCAGTCACTACCACTGTTTCCACCTTCATTCCCACCCTTGCGGCCTTCTCCTCCTGTATTCAGCTTGCCAAAGCCACTCATGCAGCCAATAAGACAAACTCCTGTTGGACAAAATGGCTACTCAGCCTGTCACTTTGGTGCCTCTGAATAACATTATGAGGCACCAGAGGGGAGATTAGGGTGCAGCAGTGTGCAGAAGCCCAAGCAGTTGACAGCAATGCAAGTCTGTAAAGAAGGTGATCTGAATGGACATGTTGCATACACTCTGCTCTAGCTTCCCAGTCCTCAAGCAGAGGATTGGGAGGCTAGAGTGAATGCATGCAAGCAGGTGCAACATGCAAAAGAAAGCACCCACAGAGCTTTCTGTTTGCATCCAGCTGGGAGGAAACAGAGGGAAGGGGGGAATGGATTACTGTGAGGCAAATAGAAAGCTCTACGGCTGGTTGGAGAAGTGGAGCATACGCTGAAGGCACAGCTGCACAGTCTTCTCCTGACCCTCACCCCATTTCTTCTCCTCCCCCCCTTTCTCTTTCCCCTATCCACCTCCTTTTTTCCTTCCTGTCTTCTGGGAGGAGGAAGGCCAATTCAATGGCACCCAGGAACTGAGTTTGGAGACGGTTATAACAAAGGTGGGGTGGGGATATATGATTTGAGTGATGGAACTTTTGAGTGTGACTCCTGAGCATTTGTTAGGTGAGGAACTTAGTCCTTTTACCCATTTGAGGCTGAAACCTGTCTAAACCTTTATCTTCACTCTTTACCCCATACTTTTATTATTATTACCCTATAATAAGCTATTATTATTATTACCCTATAAGGAAGATGATCTGACTAAGCACTGCTTTACCAATTTTATCATAATTATTTGAGTGACCAAAACTCTAATTAGAATGAACACATTCAAAATGTCAATTGCTATATACATACTTGTTGCTTTTCTAAAAAAACGGACTCTTTCCTTTTAAACATTTAATCTGTGAATTGCATGTCTACTGAGGAAGGAGGATGAAACCGGTTTCTCCATCCTAGAGTGGTTTCAGTATTACAAACGAGAGGCAACTGCAAGAGACCTGTCCAAAAGAAAGTGTAAACAACTTGTATTTCTTCCTTTGACTGTCGTGTCGGAATCTAAAAATCCCTGTTTTCTCCTTCTTTCTTGTGTTGGTGCATCAAGGTATTTTAATTGTTTTTTTTTACTTAGGTTGTCTGCATGCACTCACTCCAACATTTCCGACTGTCAACATGACAAAATGTTGGATCACTGAATAAGGGGGTACTTTTTTTGCAATGGGAATTTCTGCAATAAAGTCTGGGCTGCTCTTTGTACACACATTTTCTTTGTATTCTGGCCTGTTACGTCAAGCGACTTTTTCTCCACATTATACATACAGTCTTTAAAGCGTGATTCAGATGTAACATTTCCAAATCTTAAAATCACATTTTGGAGACTGGGAACATGCTATGAGCTCGCCCACTCTTCCCTCTCCCTTCTCATACATGGGTTGCTCCCTTTTTTTATTTGCTTTAACTGTTGTTTCTCATGACCTCTAAATTAAAATTTACTACAGTTTGAATGAACTGTTGTTGCATCTCCACACACTGTTGCATATTTCACTATGGTTACATTACAGCAATTATTCACCATTGGATAATCCAGCTGCAAATGATTACTGTAGTCTACTCTTGTAGAGGGAGCAGAGCTGTGATGTATTGGATCAGCTCAGGAGGTGACCTCCACTAGGGATAATAGTACTTTTTCCCTTCCAGTTCTTCAATCCCCATCCCCACGGCACAATGGAGGAATAATGTGAAAAAGCATCTACACTGGAGTTTAGAGAACCATATTCTGAATTTTGAACAGCCTGCATGTGTGAAATTTTGTATGCAAGATTCTAAGATTCAAAGAATGAAAGCTTGATGTATTTCTTACTTGATAAGGTGTCACAAGGCCAAATTTTCAGAAGAGGAGGGCCGAAAAGCAGTTCGGGGGAACCCAGCTCCCTATAACAGTCACGTCCCTGGTCTGTGAAAGATTCATGCCATCTGAATATGTTATATACCATTTATAAAACAAAGTGGTTTCAGGATGAGCAAAATTTACAACATTTGCAGACGCATACAACACAGGAGGGAAGCTTTAAAACAGACTTACTGCGTAACTTCCCAGCTGTAGATATCTATTAAAATCAAATAAGCAGCATGTCAATAATGTTTAAGGATCCCCAAGGACAGACAAAAATTGGGCCTCTGTTAATGCCAAGAATTTGTTGTGCCTTTTATTAGGCAAGACTTCCACAACTAACATCAGGTCCACATCATATAACCAGTGATTCAAAACTGTTGGCAATAATAATAGTCACAGTTTACCCTTCACCAAATATCTGCTTGCTTTAATAGTAAAGTGTTCCTAACAAGACCATTAACAGTGCAAACTCCAGGCACAAGTAATAGAATTCTAAATAGTTCTGTAACTAAAAATTAAGGGCTTGGAATTCTTAGACTGACACACAGTGGCACACAAGTCACTTTCCTTGATGATAAAAATTATGAAGTGTGTGACAGAAAAGAATGGTTTAATATCCAAGGATTATATCAAGCACAAAATAGATGATGAAAATAAACCGATCTTGTGCACAATGGCATAGCCAGTTCTATTAGTATGCTGACGGGCTTTAAGCAGCCAACTTTTCTTGTCTCTTCAGGCTGCCTAAATTGCACAATGTCTGGCCTTACCATTTGCTGCTAGATCCTCACCCTGAGAGTAATTCTCTGGTCCACACAGGGGCAGAAAGGTCCAAGATATATAGAACAAACCCTAACAAGTAGAAAGTCTTTAAAAAACAAAATGGCTTTTCATATTACTTAGGGAAACTATGTAGTTTGATATTGTAGAAGTACTATACTTGTACCAACCAGAGGCTTAGGGAAAACTCTGGAATCTTATCCACCAATGAAGACACAACCAAAAATAAAAGAAAGAAAGGTTTCACAGAGTAAAATGCAGCAAAAGGTAATCCTAAACTTTCAGATATCTTGCTATAAGCTGATAACTAAGTGTGATCATATGTAAATTGACATGAATATATTTCAATGGAAAGCAGGTCATATTCTTGTCTGTTAAAACAGACGTTTACATTTATGGGTACTTCAGTGGAAGGAAGCGTATTTTGCACAACAAAGAACTGACCATTTTCCATCTTCAGATGACAGTTATATTAAAACTAACCATCACCTAAGAGGTTAAATTATATAGTGGAAATGGCCAGTGTGGTTCCTCAATCCAGTTGGAAGTAGCTACATAGCTTGTTTGATAGGGCTGTTGGGCTTTAGCCATGCTACAAGTTTAAGACATGTAAGGAAGGGACAGAGATATCAAAATGTGTGGTGCTAAATTGTTCTGCCTTGCTGAATCCTGCTCCATTCATATGCACAGCTGTCAGACAGCAAGGGAATCCAATCACACACAGTTCTGGTGAGATGGCCACTGGCAACTGTTACTGTTAATCCCTCACACACACAGGTATGCAGATGTGCTTACATCTTGTTCTTCTCACATAATGTGTAGTGGTCATATACAACAAATCCTTCTTAGAAGGAGCATCAGGCTGACCTGACAGGCCCTTACTAAGGCCCAGTTCAGCTGCAGATAAATTCATGTTTGGAATCTGGAGCCATAAAGGCATCTTAGGTCTCCATAATCCCTAACCTAGGACAGATAACTATTCCTTTTTTTCTACTGCATAAAGATCATTGGGGAGATAATGAAGCCACTGGTGAGATAATGTTGTATATACTCTTGTTGCTCAAAATGTAAACCCACACAAATCATAACAAAACTAAAGTCCAACTTAACTCATCTAACACCTGGAGAACTGTCCAGACCTCAGTAAGACCAATTCTGCCAATATTCATAGCAAGGCAAAAAGGCCCCAAAGGTGGATTTTTACTCAGTGACAGAACAATTAAATTAAGAGTATCATTGACCATCTCACTTGAATTACTAATGGCTGGAATAATGAGCTCAAAGCAAAAGCCTTCAAGTACTAATCTTCTATGCCAAATCAGCATGATTCACTGACATAGTGTGTTTTTAACGCTATTATACTTGGAAGACTAAACCAGCTCTCTAAGGACTACTGGATGCTATATATTTTATAATCAGGAATCACGACTCATGATAAATGGTGCCTAGTGTATAAGATAAAGCTTTTTCTACTGGCCCACTTAGAGAGACCCAGGCCACTTCTCACTTTTGAGGTCCCTAGCCATAATAATAACAATAATAAGAGACAGATGAGTTACATAAATACAAACTGTAAAACTTATCAAAAGCAAAAAATCCACAAAAAACTATTGTCCAATTTTCAAGCCCCCTTTAAGCGTGAGGCCCAGGCCCAATGGCCCTCCTGCAAACCATCACCCATCCCCAACCAGCCCTTCTTTTCTATACAAACAGCAATTGAAAAAAATACCAAGCTTTTTCTGCTACATATTTTGAACAGAGTTTTGATTTATACACAACTGTCCTTTAGAATGGACACCAGTCATGTATACCATGTCCTCATGTACAACACATGATTAACAGTCACAGCTGAAAAATTTCTTGGTATCCGAAGTGATGACAGTACAGTTTACTTGTTTTTCTATCATCACCATAATCAAAATCTAGGAAATCAACTAGTATTTTGCCTTAGGCCCAAAAAGCCCTTGCTTTCAAATCTAACCTGAACGTTGCTTTGTTTGTGATGTGAATATAGACTGTGGAAGACAAATGAAAAGAGTCAAGCAAGAAGCCATTTAGACCATTTATGAAAGAATTTAAGGAATCAACCATCCCCAAGATAGTATATGCATTATAACTTATTCATCCTTCTCCAACAGAAAGTGCAATAGAAAGCAAACCAGACAGTCTTAATGTAATGGGTTGGATACCACTTCTGTAAACCAAGAGGCACTTTGTAAGATGGAAGAGCATCAATTTCCCTTTCCCATTGCGGATCCCCATGCCATAACCCACAATATTCTTGAGGTCCCCTTAGCCCCAGGAATGACCTTTCAAAGGGTGCGGCTGGCTGTGAAGGGAAGAAAGATCATTCCATGAATAGAACTCTGCTCGTTCCTTGGATTCAACCTATAGAGACACAGCAACAACAAAAGATGAGCAAATAAGCAAACTCAGAGCTTAAGCATGATAGATAAGATTACATTTCCAAGATACACTACAGTAAACAACACTTTCCCTTTCTCTAAATGACATTTTTTTAGGAAGTACTCTCAGTGATGAAAATTAATATAAAAAATTTGCTAACTTATTTGCTAAGGGATTCACAGTGGACACTTAACAGTTCTCCCCAGGGGCATTTTGTCACATCATTTCAAGGTCACATAACTGACAATCTGATGGGTAATTACAATTCTGTGCTGAACGAACCAATAAATCCAAATCTGTTCCTTCAGAGATAGAGGTACAAATTTCTCCAAATTGCACTTATAATTAAGCATCACTCTATAAATTTAAGAGACAACAGAACTCTTCTATCAGAGAAATGAATGCATGCATAATGAATGAGTCTCATGTTCCTCAGCATGATGCAAGTACACCAAACAAAAGGAATACAAACCCAACCCAAAAACTGAATTAGGTACCTCAAAGGTTGAGCAGGAACAATGTTAAAAATAAACAAAATTAATCAATGTATTGTACAGTGCACTTAAAATACAAATTAAAAACACAGGCCTTGATTTTAGCCTCTAGATCGAAACCACCTAAGTAGTCCATAATGCACATTAAATGATATAAATAAATATCCACAGGTCAATGACATACAAATAGGACCACAATCACAGTAAACAGGACCAAACACATTTCAGCCCAATGGGCCTTCTTCAGTAGTCACTAATACATAGATACACCAAGAATAATTGTTGGTATAATAAGCCAAAACAAATGTTGATTGATTCATGAGAAAAAGAAAATAGAATTTTTTAAAACCAGAAAATACCAAAAAGGTTAAAAAATGTTTGGTAGCAAATCATTTAATTGATGCACATTTAATACGGTGTGTCCAAATGGTGACACAATTAGGATCATGGGTCTTTTTCCAGGGTCACGCATAAAAATGTATAGTTGTAAATTATATCTAAAGAACAACATATATATATAATAGTAGTAATATGTCATATTTTGGTTGTACTAACCAAATGATCTTAATGAAAAATTTAATAAATAAATGAAATATCCTATCAACCTAATTTTGGCAGTTCATTACCTCGTGGTGTGTATGTATACATCAACCAGCAATCTGACAAAACAACAAAAGGGATGAACCCAGGCATACCACCTGAGCACCACGGAACATGACTAGTGGGGGAGGAAAACATCTCCCGTCCCAGAGGGGGAAAAAAAGAAAACGTGCAAAAGTCTCCTGATAGAGGAAGTCACAGAATAATCATATATCATTATACACACATCCAATCAATATCCACAGTCAGTTCTTGTGGTGGTAATGTCTGCATTGGGCTGAAACACTTTTGATCCTGTTTACTGTGCTTGTGGTCTTGTTTGTATGTAATTAACCTGTGGAAATTTATTTGTACATTGAGGTCTACTTCATCCAGTGGTTTCAATCTAGAGGCTAAAATCAAGTCCTATGTTTTTAATTTGTATTTTAAGTGCACTGTACAATTGATTTATTTTGTCTAATTTATTTTTAACATTGTTCCAGCTCAACCTTTGTGGTACCTCGGCATGATGTAATCAGAGGTGGTCAGGCAATGTCAAGAAGGTGGTAGATTTTGTGTTGTGTGTTTAGGAGCATTCACAGAAATATTGTTTATTCAAGCTGCAAAGGAAAACGGGTTGTTTTGGGTCCCAATTGGGGAGAAAGACATGGAATAAATGGAGTTTAAACAAATACATAAATATTTTTCTCCACTGAAAAGGATCCTGGTTACTGAACTCGGAGGCATATAAAGTAAGTATTAAGAGGTCTAAAATGAAAATGTCACTAAATGTTCTGGTATACAGAACCTGCATGTACCCATTTGGGATCATGGCCAATATTAATAATCTCTTAGCGAAGTTGGTGAAGTGATCAATGAAATGATCAACTGTAGAGTAAAATATACTGCTAACTGTATACATCACAGGGAAAATCAGTGGGCAATTAGGACTTAAAAGTTTTAAAACCTAGTTCCGATGGAAGAAAACCATAACATGAAGAGCACAACTGCAGGCATAGAACAAAAGAGTTTATGTTATCATAGTATGTTTGTTTTTCCTCTTTTAAGTTTTAGAGAAGCTAAGAAATGGATTGCCGTATTTTCAGCACTCTTCTGTGATGGTACAGCCAAGTGACTATGCAGTGTCTTTACAATGAAACCCCTCAAAATAAGAGAGCAGTTTTCTTGTTAACACTAAATTTAACAACAAACACTAGCTAAAAATAATCCTTGTCTTTTAGTAAGCAATATCTTTTTTTTATTAAGCCATGCCACAAATATTCTGCCTCACCAGTAACGAACCTCAGTACGTCTTAGGAAAATGCTGATAGTCCTTCCAGCAGCTGGAGAACATTTTCAACTCTGATTAAACTGATAATAACAGCTAGTGATTTCTGTTATTAGATTTTGTCTAAAGGTGAACAGGAGGTCTATATGAGAAGTTCCACTGCAAAGCCTAATTTTAGTAACACCAAAGAAAGACATAAATTTTAACTTCTGGCCATGTTCTACATGCAAAATCCTAATCTAGCAACTATCTGGAGAACGGAAACCTCCCCTTCCTCCCAGACCAGTACAGAAAAATCAGAAATTTGTGCAACAATTGTTTTTAAAAATTAGGAATTACTTCTGTTATTTTGGGGTACGCTCAGGCTCCCTGCATATGAGAATGAAGGCTACTGTTATCAATGCATGCAGTGAGTTCAAAGCTTGTATATAAAGATGTTCACATTTGTGTGGGGTGAGTATGACATTTGCAGGTGACATAGGAAAGAGAGGCTTTTTTTAACATTACTTTCATTAGTCCCAGCCCAGTGACACTAGCAGTGTCCCCATCCAATTAATCAATGGAGGTTAACCCTGCTACAGAGTGAAAAACCATTCCCACATTTATTTTGTTTAAATAAGAAAAAAGGAAGGCATGTACTGTGGCCCTGGAGAGTCGGAATGTGCAACCTTCAAAAATTATTTTTTTTAAGGAACTGAAAGGACCATTCTGTGAGCGGAAGTTGGAGCAGAGATAGCCTTGCTCATCTCTGTCTCTGGCTGCCAATAGTGCTAGGTGAACGCTTCTGTGCTTGAATGGGTTAAAGCCAAGGAATGTGCAGCTTCCTAAGATAAAATAATAATAATAATAATAATAATAATAATAATAATAATAATAATAATAATAATAATACATTTAACTTTTCACAACTATGAAAAATAGCACAGGGGTGGGAGGACAGCAGTGTTGGTAAACACTAACAATGTGCATTACCAATTGGGGCTTGTGACACTTTTGTGTAACTGTATTCCACATAGGACACTATCACAATTGGTAGAGTGAAAGGGGCCATTATTGCAGTTACAACATATTTCTGCTTGACTTTTTGAATATAACATAACCCTGAAGATAGGAGTTCAACCTTGAGGAAAGAGGTATGGATCTCACACAACAACTGAGCAACAACTGCATAATTACTACTCTTTGGGAGAAAAATTCTGAAAGGCCCCCAAGCGCAACTTCTACACTATCTGGCATCATCCGGGTTCATGAAATTACATGCAAATTGCTTTAATTATATGCAGCTAAAATATGTCAGTTAGACAGGGCCCTCCAGCACATGATATTTACATATCCAGATGTGGTCCTTATTTCTCAATAAGCTGCTCTTCTCCTGACCTACAAAATGCCTGTTCTACTCAAGTGAAATTATCTGAAGATGGAAAGCGCACTACTCAGCTCTTCACACTTCTGCATAAACTGGGGGGGGGGGAGAATCTAATATCAGATAACAGATACGCTGGAAGCATGGGGTAAAGATATCAATATATTCCAGCTCTTCATATGCAGTCTTAACCCAGGCCAATGTCAAATTAAAGCACTGTGGAGAAAGTTAAGCTCATTTTGTCTTATTGTATGCTTGTGTGCTTTAGGTTTCTATTGCAAGAAAAGGCTGTAGTTCCCATGATGCTCCATACTCAGGATAGCATACAGTGTCTCCATACTCAGCACACTACACTCGGTACAAATCAAACCCTCTCCAACTGCCCTGGCCTGTGGTAAGCATTAAGTAGGGGGTTGTGGAAATAGTCTAGTCCTTGTGGAAATGAGCATAGAAACTTAAAACCAAGCCTGATTTGGAACAAGGAAGAATTTAAATTATTTTATTATTGTTATTTCCACTGGACAGTCTCTTTATTTTTTTCCTGAGCCATGGTGGGGGGATGTTGCCTAAGTGCTTTTAGGGTCACCTAGCAAGGTGTCTTAAATCTGTCTTTAATGATGTTTGGAAAATTGCCTTGAACTAGCAATTTGTACAAATAAATTAATTACTGATACCATAGTAATAGTACCACAAATACCAATGTCACCTTAGATAAGCTGGTGGCTTCGCCAGCTGGGAGGCGGGCAGGGCGCACAGAGCGGGCTGGGCGTGCTGAAACGGAGCGAGCCGGCTTTCCCCGCCCGCCTCCCAGCGCGCCCAGTTGGCTCTGTGCACACATTCACTCCATAAGATGCACAGACATTTCCCCTAACTTTTGAGGAGGAAAAAAGTGTGTCTTATGGAGTGAAAAATACGGTATTAGTGATGAACATTAAGGGAAAAAAGCCACATATATGTATTCAAGTCTAGATTAAAAAAATATACAGCAAAGGTAACCATTGTTATACTGAAGGAAGTATGGACCTTGGTTATTATATATAAAGCTTGATTCTTCTTCACCTTTCATCTAAATCTGGACAAGATGATATTGGCTATAATTTGGAAGAAAGTATCATAAGAGATAAAGATGACTTTTTAAGGCTGCAATCCTGAAGCAGGGGCAAATTTCCTTAGGAGCTGGCGTGACCCTCGAGATGGCTTAGGTGCCACTTTATCACGGAATAAATTGGCACCTATGCTGGTGTCAAGGAACCATGGAGCTCCGCCAGCCCCAGTTCCCAGTGCAGCCACTCCGGGAACTAAATCCTGGAAGAAAATGCCTGTGCTGGTGTGGGGGGAGGTGTTCCTGGGGGGCGGGGCTGTCTTTGGGCAGCTTCTTAACCCTGTTCACCCTGGGAATGCCCCCTTGAGCTGCGATATGGCTGCGCCAGCTTTTTGGGTGGTGCAGCCTTGCTTCGTTCAATGCATTTCCCCTTTTTTGTTTTTATTTATTTTTAAGTGCTCTTTTCCCCTCCATGGCAGCTAGGAAGCCGGGGAGGAGGTGGTGCAGCTGTGCCACTCTTGGCTGCTGCCTAACTGCCCCCCTTCAGGATTGGGCTGCCCATATAACAAATCAAAATTAAAGCAAAACATAAAGAAAATAAGGCCTTTTCTGTTCCTAAACTGGTTCTCAGCTATACCTAGTTACTTTGTAGGAACAGCAGATGTTCTAGTCTTCTGTTCATCTCCCCATCCCCACTCCTCCTATATAGATTCTTTAGGATCTTCAAACTAATTCAAATCAAGATTGGCAAACTTAAGCATGTACTACATTCCTCCCAACTGTCATTTTGAACAACATGAATAAACAAATACAATAAAATGAATGAAACGTATGAGTTTATGCTTTGCACACTGGAAACAAGATATGCTGTAGAAAAGTCTGTGAAGGACTCAGAATATGAAGTGATCTACGTAGGAGAGAATATCATTGTTTCTGCCTGGGAAAATAATTCTAAATTCCATTTAAACATCTTAAGACAGTTGATGTGGTCACTCCACTGGATCACAGACATAGTAGAGAATTTGATTCTCTTCCTGAGAAAAATTAAATAATCTGACATTGAAAGTTGTGGGGGTAGCAAATGCCATCAAGTCACAACTGACTTATGGTGACCCCCTAATGTTTTCAAGGCAAGAGACATTCAGAGGTGGTTTGTCACTGCTGCCTCTGTGTAGCAAATGGGACTTCCTTGATGGTCTCCCATTCAAATACTAACCAGGGCCGACCCTGCTTAACTTCCGAGATCTAACGAGACTGGGCTAGCCTGGGCCATCCAGGTCAGGTCTGCCATTGAAACTACCATGCGTGAAATCTAAGCATGCTTACCTGAAGTAAACACACAGATCTTATATACAGTCATAAGGTATAAAATTGCTATTGTTGGGCTTTTGGATTCTCTATATAATCAGCAAATCTCTAGGTCAGGCAATGAATGCCTTTTTCCAAATACGTTAGGGCCCTTTCTTATAAATCTTACTGGCTTACTTGAAAGCATAGTCAGACCAGTTCAGGTAGAATCTTTCCTTGGTTGACTGTATTTTTGTCTCTCTGATAAGAAGTTTCTTCTTTGAGTTTCCCTGATTTTCTTTGATTTTTTTCCCCCAAGGGGGGCATTGCTATGTATTCCCTCAGTCAGACCCAGAACTGGTTGAAGAGAAGGATAAAAGCCACTCCTCCCTTGACACCAGCATCACATCTGCCAAGCGCTCCTAACATTTTCCTAACAAAAACTCGTATAGCTTCTGTGGACATTTTGTCGCAATGTTTATAAATATGTACATGTAAGTATTAGGGTTCCAGGTCCTCCCTTGCCACCGGTGGGAGCTTCATTGTGGTGGGGCTGGGGAGGGGGTGATCAGCACAATGACGTCACTTCTGGGTTTACCCTGGAAGTGATGGGGATGCTCTAGCACATTAATTGCCCTTCAGCTGGCCTGCTTCTGCCCGCTGGTCAGCTGAAGGGCAGCGGGCAGCCCCCTTAATTGGTGGGCAATTGTTTGCCATTACCTGGTTCGAAAAGCAGCTGGTATTGTGCTAGAACTACATTTAGTGAAATTATTTAAAGGCATAAACTGTTTTTAATCTGATTTGGTATTACTGCAAAACTGTCTAAATCAACCATGAAATTTCCCATTCAACTGCTTACGTAGACTGAGTAGTGATTGTTCCCCCAGGTGAGCACCTTTATACCACAGGGAGCTTTCTTTCTTGCTAAGAAGTGCCACATGTGCTAGTATGCCATATTAGCACAGTGTGGTCTCCTAATCTTGAAAAGGAAGTTAGTACCCATTTAAGGTAGAAAAAAAATGAAGAGTCAAAACAAAACTTTAGTGAGGCCCTGTGTCTAACATCTGAATACTAGAATAACAATACTTATTAAGAAAAAGTAGTCCCTTCAAGCTAGAAAAAAAAGGAAAGGAAGAGACCGATGAACGGCAGGGAGGAGAAGCAGAACAGTTCAGGGGATGAATAGCCACTCTGCAATAATTTGCAAAGTGGCATATTAATATGTACAGTAAATATAATCTTATTGTTTTGAATATTTCTGTTTTAGGCTACAATATCATTAAGCATACCTATCCAAATGTAAAGTTTTCAGAATCTATTTATTTATAAGTTTCCATACTTATAAACGCCAAAAAAAACCCAAACCAAACAAAATTTGTATAGTTTAGCAAAGTTTCCAGCATTGACTCAAACTATGTCAGACTATTCCAAATTTGTACAGGTAAACAAAAAATTGAATTTAATCCCACTAACAGTAAAAATGACTATGTTAATCTGTTAGTGCTTCACATAAGCAAATGTTTTATCTTGTTATTGTAACAAAGCAGAGCAAGATGTTCAAAACTTAATCTGGAAATGGAGCAAAAATTAGCAGCAGATGAAATTTAATGTAATGTTCATGAAAATCTGTGTTTCATTAGAAATTGCTTTTTTCAAGTTAACCTTTCAACAGGCTCTACAAAATTGGGAGAATGCATGGCCTTTGGCACAGTGCAGACCACAGCAACAGTAGTTGAGTATACATTATGTAATATGTAGTCCTGCAATTAAACGTCATTATTAATTCCTGAGTAACACGCTAAAGAGAGAGAGAGAGAGAGAAAGAGAGAGAGAGAGAGTTCAGACTTGTTACTAGTCAAATTCCAGACTCACATTTCACAGCAACTATCACACCTGGGAAAGGTGGGAAAGTCAGGGACAGTTGTGAATACTCTTGTGCTGAAGAACTGAGAAACTACCTCTTGTAATGTTTTTATCACAGGGGGAAGAAAAGAAAAAGGACAGACAAGAATAGCTGGATTAAACGGGCAACAACAATTCTTAGAAGAACATGGCAACAACACACTTGCTCTTAAGACCAGTATGGAGGAGATGGAAACAAGCCAACCTATAACTCACTGGCTAAGATGCATAGAAATGTTGGTAAGCAAGACCAGCCAAGATGAAGTCATACCTTATCATCAGTCTCTCTCTCTCTGTTGGGAGACATATGTGAGATATGATGCACATTAGAGTCACCTGAAACCCTTTTTGGTTATACTATGAGTTCACTATTATATACAACAGTTCAAGTCAAGTTCTGCTTTAGTGCTGAGAGTGCCCTGCCATTAGTCCTCTCGGTCACTCTTTTCTTGTTCTGATGTTCACCCACATCTTCAGAGGTCCTTCTGACATAGGAAGGATCCAGCCCAGCTGTCCTTCCTTCCTTCTCCCCCAGTTCTTTTCTACATGCTTCCATATTCGTTTCATAAATGCCATACCCTTTCTTGAAGAGATGATCACCTTCAGATAGATATTTCTTAATGGTACTATCTGGCTGACTAATTACTGTGGTTTCCAATAATCCTACCTATGACACTATTCACCCCTTGTCTTATCTGACTTACAAGGTTTACACTCTCCCACTAATCCCTCATAGTCACTGAAGTTATCCTAATCCTAGATGACTCAAGTCATTCCTCACATATATTTCCCAACTTTCCTCCACGGAGATCAGGATGGCAAATATAGATGGGTAACTGTATTTTTGGTAACAAACCTGTGAGATATGCTAGGCTGAGATTACAAATGACCAAAGATCATTTGAAGAACTTCATGGTCCCAGCAGGAACTTGGATCTAGCTCTCTACAGACTAACACTCCAACAATTTACTCCATAGTGACAATTTACTCCCATCACACTCTGAAAATCATCTCTTTCCTCAGAATGCTGAAAACTTCCTGGTGAATATGGTCATCAACTGAACATACCTTGCCCAAGCTACCTTGATTTCAAGTGAAGCAAGCTCCCAAACAGATTGCCTCAACATTCCTTGGTGAAGTCTGTTGGGAGCACAATACCATGTTAACCAGCTTTGTGCCCGAGTAGTAGGTGCTCGCTTTGCAGCTTGCCCTTGCTTTTGTCCAGTTCAACAACCAAATCAGTTTCTTGGAGTCATGGTCATTCAGGTCATTAAACTGACCAACTTCTGTAAGGCATACCTGCCATTTGTCCTCTTTTTAACTGTGTGTACATTCAGGTGTATCCTTTAAATGAACTGATCACAAATTAGCCCGGGTCACAATCAAACACAAAAATACTAACTAGTAAGTCTCAACTTAAAATTTCAAATGAACTTTAATTTTACTGCATGCCTTTTTAAAAATTTGAGGTGGTGGCAAAGTATGGCCGAGTGGTGCTGGACAGTGGTGACTAGAAAGTCTAATCATGCTAAAAAGCAGTGTCATCATGCAAAAATACACATCCAAATTAATTCAGATGCATCTGAATAGTTCACTGAACCAGCAGATGTTTAAAATTGCCTACCTTTAATTTGTTTTCAGCTGCAGTATTAGATTGGCTATCTCGTTAGGTTGATTATTATTATTCCTGATCACTGCTGATCAATTCAAGACCTTGAAGACAAGGACAGCTTTGCCAAGCTTATTTCCACTGAGGTGAATTTTAAGCACATGGGAAGTTGTTCCTGCATCTCATTTTGGTGGGAAAAGAAGCAACTGTCCACTCCACAGCATTCCTCATGAGCTGAACCAATGTAGTCTCCAAGTAATTCCTACATCTCTGTGTTCAGAAACCAAACTTTCCTTCAGTTCTAATATCTCAGCAGGCTGGGTAACAATAATATGTAATAGAAAATAATGAAGAACTCCCTGATCCTGCAATCCTCTGGGGTCCTCTCAAAGCCCTAGACCCCCTTTCTACTTCCTGACATCACCCCTTTCCCCCGTTCTTTCTCCTGTGCCTGCGGTAGAAATTCCAAAAGGAAACTAATGAGAATCAAACACTATGGTGGTACGGCAATGGTTGCCCCCCACAAAGTGGAACAGTGGCAATGCAAACCTGTCATCAAGACTAATAAAAGTCACAAAAACCTTAGGCCTGCCTTCAACATACTCCTGTAATTCAGTGAAAGGGCAAATTTGAAGCATTCAAGACCACTTCTTGCCCTTGCCCTTTTTTATTAGTTGGAGTTTCCCTAAACTTTATCCTTAAGTTTCTTTAGCTCCCAAAAGAGCTCCTCTACGCTAACTGACCTGCAAGATATACAGATGGGTTCTCAGAACTAGTTCACATTCTTATTGCCTCTTAAACAGCCAACAAGACAGCAGGCCTAAACCATTGTAAGCAGCACAAATTCTTCAATTCATAATACCAGCATGTCATGCTTTTTGGCTAGGGTGGCTGCTTCTAAGAAGAAAGAATTCGCAATGCCTACCGTTGGCAATCTCTAGTCAGCTTGCTCCGCCCCAGTCTAGTTTAGTCAGGAAATTTTATTCCCTGGGCTGACACCTGGGGGTTTTTTTATCATTTTTTAATTTAATATTGTTTTTATGTCTCATGTTTTTAATGTCTTTTATCCCTTCCCTGTTTCCCTTTTCCTCCTCCTTCCCTGGTCCAAGACTGCGGTCACAGACCTCAATATATATATATATATATATATATATATATATATATATATATATATATATATATATATATATATATATATATATATATATATATATATATATATATATATAAAATACCAGCATGTCAAGGAGTGAAAACCACCAGCAGTTACTATTGCCACAGTTTTTCCTAGACTATCCTTCTTTTAAAAAACATTGACATTCACACAAGGATCAACATATTTTGCAATCTTCACATGGAAAGGTACTAGACAACTCACTGCCCTTACTATTAGCCTAGCCCTCTAAAGATGTATGATAGTGCAAAGCAAATTTGGGCTCCACCAGTTAAGCAGGTGTCATTTCCTGTCAATTCAAGGAATCCTAGAAAATCCAGAAGATTCATCATGTCAGCAAAATACAGCAGAATAGCAATTCCAAGGTCCCATGTATCTCAAGGCATTTCAGCCCAACTTTGTTTGGTATCAAAGGCTGGAAATGGGTGATCTGAAATTGAGACAGGTTATCTGCTTTCTCATTAGTGATTCCAGGATCATGCCTTGCTCTACACAAAATAATCACCCATTAACAAAACACATTTATATACTAACTGTATTACCTTCCCAGATTAGGAAAACTGAGAGTACATAATATGCACATACTATTATCTCTAAATTGTGTGTACGTGGGAGAGAAATGCATCAAGAAAACTAGAGTCAAGTCTGAGTCTATCCAACGCTGTGCCTCTGCTCTGCAGACCATTCTGTATAATGCCGCTTTCTCCAGATCTGGGGTTTGCTATTTTATTTTTGGTTTTAACTGAAAATGTTTTAACTATTATTGTAAGCCATCTTGAATCACAAGGAAAGGCGGGATATAAAAGTTTTAATAAATAAATAACACCCCCAAGCTAACATCTCTATAGTATCTGAATGCTTCTATAACTCTCCATCTAATTCTGTTTGTTTTACTCCCAATCTCTACTTTCATTTGCTTTTCCTCCTAATTTCACAAGTAATGACGCCTGCTTGCCTGATGCCTCCTTTAGAGATTTACCCTATTATAATGGGCTAGAAATTCATCCCAAAGAGACAAATTGCAGTATTGGCATTGTTGGCACCTTAACAAATGATCCAGAGCATCAACACCTTTTACGGATGTACATAACTGGGAGCAGAAAGGTCACTCCAGAACTACCATGCTGCACTCACTGGGGACTTTAAAGTATTTAAGAGTGCTTTTGTACTCTCAGTCTGCACTCTCAATGCACCTACCTTTGCAGCTGGCATTCTCAAAAGGTGCTATTGTGGTTCCTGTGCTAAGGTAGCCCCCACCCCCAATGCCTAGGTCAATTCCTGGAACATATCTGGCACAATATATTACATCCCTTATTAGTAAACAGGAAACCATCCAAACGGCATCACTGCTGCATTCACTGTCTTTATCTTCTAACCATTCTAAAATAGAACTAAGCCACCCAAAGGATGAACGTGAAATGCAAACATCCAATTGGGAGTGCTTTGTCAAAACAAAACCTGCCGCCGAAAACAAATCCTAGTAGATCACTGGCGTCCGTATCACGTGTGCCGCAGCGCTGCCATGACCGGCACAGATGCCGGCACTGGGCTGTGCACGCCGGACTGCCTGCACTGCCGTGGCAGTGTGGCCCTGGGATGCCGGCTCGGCTTCCCACTGGTGTCCTGATGGCGCACCTCTGTGTGCCGTCATCCCAGGGTGCGTTCCAGGGGTGGAGCCACCTTTAGTTGGCTTCCTAACCCCCCCCCTTCAGGCTAGGAACGCCTCCTTTGCCCTTACTTGCATTTGCACTACCTTTTTAGGTAGTGTAGACCTGTAGAACGCTATGGAGCAATTCCATGGGGTTTGCAAGGGCAGCTTTTTGCCTTCGGGGGGGGGGGGGCTGAGTTCTCCTTTTGACGTGGTGCTGCTACTATGCCTCCAGCCACCAGCGCAGCCACTCTCCTCAGGAATGGGCTGCCCGTGTGTCAAAAAAACATTTACAATTATGAAATGCTAACATGTAGATCATGCAACGTCCAGGATTTTCTCTCGCACTATGCTATCACACATTTCTTATTAAACATGCAACTTGTTTATTTTGCTGATGTAAGATTTTTATTAAAAAAAAAAAAAGCAGGCTCAGCCCTATTCACTGGTAACCTGCCATTTTTTTTCTATATGTTACAACATTCCTTTAAAACAGGTTGTTGAAATATTGGTCTCTCTTTGCTTCTAACATTCTGCCAGGGAACACCTGGCTTGTAATTAATGGGTACCATGAAATGAATTAAAACTAGCACTTGGATTTATTCCACAATACAACAATAGGATTTAAATACAATATTTTTTTAAATGTCCATTCTATTCTGCACATGTAAATCCCAAAGAAGTAGCAAACTTATTTATGGATAAAAATCAGACAGAATCAGTCAGTAAACAAGGAACAATCTGAAATTAGTTTCACTTTATTATTAACAGTAATTGGAACCATGCACAAAACATTATGGTATAATGTTTTTACACTGTAATATGATTATTCATCTTACAGCCAACCTAGGAACAATTGACAAACTATATTTAATAGAACAGAAGATTAAACCCAAAGTAAATTTGTTTTCTGATACAGGATGACCCTATCCAAATACACTGAAGTCACAATACCAGCCTTCCTTGACAAGAGAAGTGCATAAAATAATATGATTTTATTG
Source organism: Euleptes europaea (assembly GCF_029931775.1). Lineage (NCBI taxonomy): Eukaryota > Metazoa > Chordata > Lepidosauria > Squamata > Sphaerodactylidae > Euleptes > Euleptes europaea. The sequence continues at coordinate 61,840,821 of NC_079314.1, forward strand.
TATTAAAATTTAAGGCCTTGAACCAACACAGTTGTGTGCTTAAGCCCACTGAAAACAATGGATTGAGGTACACTTAATTCTGTGTTGTATTATGGCCTTAATATTTTATTAGTATTTTCACGCACCTTAATGATTGAGGTTGCAATCCTAAGAACACCTTCCTGGGAGTAAGCCCAACTGAATAAAATGGGACTTCCTTCCAAGTAGACCTGCTTAGGATTACTCCTTGAGTGTAGGCACAGTTTCCTGTTGTATTCTGTAAGGAGCAGAAAACAGATACAGCGGAGATTTTAATAACTGAATTCCTTGAGACTTTAAGGAAATATTGTAATTGTAGGGTAAAATTGTGTCTCAACAACTGTGTTTACTTTTTAAAAGAATTTTCTGTATATAGCATCTGCTTCTCTAAGTGTTTGAATCAGTTCATTCTTAGGTACATTGTTGACAGGAGTAGATAAGTATAGAAATAAAAAAGAAACGTAGTTTCTATTATTAAACCTTTTCAACATCTATTAAAGTCTCTTTACAACAGTCTGCCGAGAGTACTTCCATTCAGATGCCAATACTATGACAACATACAAAACAATACTCTGTGTAACGCAAACACTTGTCTACACCAACAAGAAAACAGAAACACTGCTTGAACAAAAACCTTCCCTCACTTGTATAGCTCATTCTCTGGATCTTGTGGGATTGACTGATCTTGATGTAACAGTAACTATCTACAAGTGATCAGTATGTTGCAGCCCATCAGATTCAGTAAATCAATCTGGTTTAATATACTGTAAGAGCTCAAACAGATAAGACAAAGATCATGGGGTACACAATATGCACATTGTAGGATCAGCCTCAATTTGCTTCAAGGGCCATGCAGGCTGCATTCCTGAAAGGGGGGGTGAAACTCCTTAGGAGCTGGTGTGACCATGCGCCAACGTAGGTGCCACCTTATAATGGAATAAAGTGGCACCTACGCTAGTGAGGAGGCAAACACGCCGGCATCCAGGAGCCCAGAGCTGTACTGGCCCCCGCTGCCAGTGCAGCCATGATGGTAGAAAATTCCTGGAAGGGAAAGCCTGCGCTGACATGTGGGGGGGCGTTCCCAGGGGCAGAGCTCCTAACTCCTTTTGGCCCAGGAATACCCCCTCTCGCAGTGGCGTTGCTGTACCACTTTTTTGGGGCGGGTGTTGACTGCAATGGGGGCATTTTAATTTTATTTTCATTTATACAGTTTTAAATTTATTTTAGGTGGCCAGGAACAGGTTATTCCTACTACTGATCTCCAAATATTGTTCCTGGGGGATAAGAGCCATTCAAGAACCATGAGAGAAGTATTAGGGGTGCAGCAAGAAGAAGGAATTGGTGGAAATTACTCCACCCAATCTGTTTATAACAAAGTATGTAAAGTCAAAAGCCAGATATAATCTATAGAGATTCCGCAGAAAGAAGCACAGCACCATTATGGCAGCCCTGAACTTTTGGAATTTTGAAACATGTATTTTATACATAGAAAATGTTTCTGTATATGAAGTTCCCCTGGAAAAAATACACATGTATGATAAATAGCATGTAACGAATTCCAGCTTACATATCAAATGATAATTCATTCACAGAATAAATGGATTCCATGTTTGTGATACAGATTAGGAAGTCATTTTTTACAAGGAAAAAATTAGGGCACCCATGTTGAGCCCAATTTATTTATGTATTGATTCGTTTATTTATGTACTTCATTCATAGCCCCACCTTTCTTGATTCTCCTGACTTGTAAACAAGCTATTTCTTAAACTTGTTGGCTTTTAAAAGGTGTGATAGCTTGGAAAGAAAGTTGCTGATATTAAAATGTCATTTCTTTGATCTTCAAGAGATGTGCTAATTTTTCCTTTCATCCCCAGTTAATTTACACTTCTTTTTCCCCCAGTGAAAAGGAAACTTGTCAAGGGGGGTGGGTGCACTGAAATATCTGGATTAGGAGATCACTCAAACCTGATGTCAGTCAGAAACAATCAAAAAGGTTTTCTGTCTAAATTATTTTGTCAACAGCATGGTGGTATCCTTGCTAACCTTATTTGGCACCAGTGAATAATTAGATACACAGGGGTGTGACTCCAATTGAAGGTGTTGGCACTGTAGCACTCTGTGAAAATGTTAACTATGAGGTTAACTCCAATTTTCTCTTCTTTAATTAAATGCACATGCTACTAATGAGGTAACCTACTGTTCCTTGATAGCACTAATTAGCTAAGAGGAGAGTACACTCTCACACTGCAATTTAAACCTAAAAATAAGGTTGAGATATGCTAATTGCAGGCAATTTAAAACAGTACAAGTTGTAGGACTAGTCATAATAAGGGAAACTGACTGCTTTACAGCTACACAGCTGTAACTTTGCTTAAAATCAAAACAATCCACACCATTTTAAGAGGATTTAGCAAGGTATCCAGGAAAGACTTCAAAGTCTAAGTTCCTTGGTACAAATGGGATAGACATTAGGAAAGAACAGCTTGTCAGCTAGGCTTTAAGTGCAGATTAAAGCTGTAAAATTTCATAAATGCAAATGGATGAACACCACAGCTTTCACTGACCTTCACTGGAATAGTGGCTTGTAAAGTATTCTAATTCAGGCTGCAGAGATCCACTCATAAAAATCAGCACTCACAATGTATTGCCTATATGTGTATGTGCTTGGTTTTTTTTGGTGAGGAGCAGCCCTACAAAATATGTATATGAAAATAAGAATATATATAAATGAGAAAAAATATGTGAATTGCAGGGCATTTCCCAAAGGAAACAGAAACAGAAAAATAGAAATTGAATAGAAGTTTGTCATCCAATAGTCGCCTTTTCTGTTCGTGGCATAACTAGCTTTTCTACTATAACCTCAGAGAAATTGCTTAGGCAATAATGTAATAAACTGGGCAATTTGGCCACTGAATTGTAGGGCAGAGTGGCACATCATATCAGTTAGTGATAGCATCAACAATTTTCCGTCTTTTGCTTTAAACTCTCCATATTTGAGCTCAGAGAATGCAAACACTAGTCTTTCGAGACACAGAGCTATTTTTCCTAAGGTAATGTATGATGTGACAGTGGAATAAGCTCTGGATGGTATTGCTTTTCCTGCTCTTTGCATTCGCATGAAGAAAAGCTACAAATATATGTATCACAAAGAGAGCAGTGTGAAAAGCCAGCAGTACTGAGTTCCTTTGTAAGGCAGCATGTGGTAACGTGAGATTTTATCTTGTGCATCTTCTTGAAGTTTCATCACTTATAAAATTCTACTGCTAGTTTCTGAACATCCATCTCGATTATTACCTGTGAGTGATTTGAGATTTTCAAAAAAAGCTGAATTGTAACATTTTCCAAAAATATTTCGGGGAAATCTTCCTGTCCTCTAAAGGGGGCATGATCTGATTAAGCATTTTTATTTGGGCATATATTTAGTAAACAAAACATTAAAAAGTATACCTCACATGATAATTTTATGTCCTAATAGCAACAACAACAAAAACCCAAATCAAGTGTGGTTTAATTGTTGTATTCAAACAAATTCAAAGCTTCATGTAGACATTATTTTTATTGGAATAATACTTGTAAAAAATGAAAGACGATATAGCATGTTTAAATGTGGGGGGGACATAACACATGTTAATGTTAGCATACCCAAAGAATGCTGCAAATTATGCAGGAACAGACTGGGATGTAAAAATGACCCTGGAAAAGGGTCCCACCCCTGGCCATCCTCCCAAAGAAGGGAGGAAGAGAGTGCCCAGCCAGCAACTAGGTAGGGTGCCTCCTTCCCCACCTGGTGAGGGACGAGGGCTGTTGGCCTTTGGAGGCAGTGGCAGTTAACACTCACCCTGACTGAGGGCTCTTCCCATTTGGGAAGAGAAGCCCTGGGAGAAGCCATTGGCCCAGTGGGACTTTTTCCAGTGGTCTTAACTGCCAATTGATGATATGGCAGGGATGTTGTTGTCCACTCATCTGTTTCAATAGATTTTAACTCTATTCCATAGAGGCGACTGGCATACTTTATAATTTGTATTACTTGTTAGTTCCATAACAGATTGGAGATTAGGATAACCTCTCTCCCATCATGTGGGAAGATAAATATAAATATGAATTTTATCTTTGGTTTTGATTTAGTTTGCACAGTCAATCAGGTGAAGTCATAACTGGATTTTGTATTTGGATTATTATGCATTATACTGGCAATGGAAGCCATTCATTGTTACTGATTTTATTAGTTAGTAATCTTTAGAAATGGAAAGATTGAAAAATAAAGCATTGGAAATATTTCTGCTGCATATCTCTGTCAGTTAATTGTAAATCTTAGTGTTTTCTCAAGTGACATTCCATGAGATTTGTTCTACTATGAGCAGTAGGAAGTAGGCTGTATCAAAGATGTGTTGGGACATTCCCTAGGACTGCTATTTCTTCCACCCATCAAATGAAATCTTCCAAAGCATTCAATAGTAAAATACTACAATAACTTTATTCAACCAGACTTGTTTAAGTGGTAGTTCTCAACTTCTGACAGCATCCCTTCCCTAAGTGACAGTGGCTATCACTAGTTACATGGTTAAGTAATATTTAACAACTACAGACAGACACAGATATATAAATATAAAATGGAACAGGACTTCTGGAAAAGATCTGCAACATCATTCCTGAAGAAAATCTTAAGCTACTCTGTACTCAAAACTGGAATGCCATCAGAAAAAACTCAAAATACAGTTAAATGGTCAGATAGTATAAGCCACTTGATTGTTCTCTCAGCTGTCTCTACAATGAGTCATACCAAAGGCGTACTCCTCACCTAGGAGGGACAGGTTTACTATACAACCAGTTAGAGAAAGTTCTCTTGGAGAAAAGTCAAAGGGAGCCTAGATCATGCTATGTCCAAAAGTTGTTTAGGCCAGTGAAATTATCACAGTTCTATAGTGTTGAGCAAAGGTGCTAATGAAAGACTAAATGGGTGATCTACAAATTTCTGCTCAATAAGTCCTAGGCCTTTTATGCATAGCTATTTTCTTCGCCCCTCCAATGACTCGGGGTCTTTCCTTTGATTATGCATGCCATTTCTGACCGTCAGAGGTCACCTTGCTTTCCCCCTGCGTTTCCCCACGTTTTGCATGCATTTTCACATTTGAGATAAATTTGAGGTCTCTGAAAATGTGAGCAAAATGTGGGGATAATGTAGAGGGAGAGCGGTTGGAAACAGCATGCATAATCAAAACAAAGGGCGAAAACACATGGTCGCTTTATCCTCCTTTAATCCCTGTTTCAGCCAGGATTCTGCCTGGATCGAACGCATGCATTTCACCTAATGCGCATTCGAGGCTGGCTAAAACAGGGATTAAAAAAGGATAAAGCGGCCATGCATTTTCGCCCAAAGACCCAAAGTCATCAGAGGGGTGACGCTGAGGGAAACATCCATGCATAAAAGGCCCTGGACTGTAGGCCCAGGAGCCAGAAAGCTCCCATTAGAAGTAGACTGCTTCTCCGACACATTAGATGTTTCCAATTCACAGCCCTAATTACTCAGCCCTAAGCAGAAGCTCTTTTACTCTGTTTTCTCCCATGTTTTGTTAAGAGGGATTAATCTATTCTCAAGGATGCTGTTTTAGCACCGGCTTACTTAAGAACAGTTCAGATTTAGAAGAATGAAGAAAAATCAATTCTGTTTTTCACAAAGCTCAAGAGTTTATCTTGGATTTAAAACATAGATCTGGACAGAATTCAAGTTTCTCCTTTTGGACCACATAAATAGAATTGGACAGGCATTTGTGCAATTCAGAAACCCTCTGGCCAACATTACAGTCTCTAGAAAGTGCATAATATGATACTGTGTGTAGTAATTCTAGGAGTGGCTTGCTGACAGCATTTGAAATTAGACAGAATCCTAATGGAAAATCTGTAAACCACTGGTACTGGCAATGATAAAACAATGGATCTCATTCTCTTGATTGGTGTCCAGAGAGGCTCCTAGACTCATCAGGGGGTTGCCTTGTAGTGGGGGTCTGAGGCCTGCACCTTTCAAGAGATGCTGTCACCTTATTAGCATTGCATTTTTTGTTGTTAAAACAGTAAAATCAGCACTGCATAGATTTCATTTTTTGAACAAATTTCAATGTATTACCAAACATGCTTTTCCATCGCCTCAAAATTTCCAAAAACTTTACATCTGTAATTACAACACAGAAACAAACAAACAAAACAGCCATTCAAAATTAATTTCTGACTTGTTTCATAATATTGGCATATAAACAGCTAATTTTGAAAGAATTTCTCTCTTTTTCTTCTTTTTCACTGTAATACAAGCATACTCAGAAGAGGACTTGTGATATACCTCTCTTTTGCCCAAGGATCTTTCAACATCAATCCTCTTTTCTCATTTGGAAGGACTTTATTATTTATTTACTGACTTCATTTATAGTCCACCTTTCTCACAGATATGCAAGGCAGTGTACAAAAATCAAATGCCAACAAATAAAAGAAAAAAAACCTATCATATTAAAATAAATATTAAAACTGACAATATCCCCTTAATAAAACTGTCCTCTTAGAAAGTTGGGCTTTGCATATTCTGTGGAATGATATTGTAGTGCAGCAGCCTACCTGACTTTGTTTATTCCAGAAAGTTTGGGCCACAGCAAAGAACGCTTGGGTACTGTCAGCCACTGATGTCACCACTTCTTTGCAGGATGGCTTCTTCAAAAGGTCTTGTTCAGATAAGCAAATCTGTCACAGTAGAGAATACTGAGAGAGAGGTGGTCTTGTAGATGCATGGGTCCCAGCCTATGAAGGACTTCATGAGTAATAAGCAGTATCTTGAACTGAACGTGGATGCTATTTGGTAACAATGACTGCAGAATAGGTATTACACCTGCTCCCAATAGTAATAAAAGTACAGCATTCCACACCAGCTGAAGTTTCCATATTGCCTTCAAGGACAATCCTATGTAGAACACATTGTGATTATCTAACCTTGAGGCTACTGTGCCATGAATCCACATGGCTAGATAGGCTGAGTCAAGGCAGGGAGCCATCCTCTGGCTAAATGGAGAAGGAAAAAAGATTTTTTTTTTAAATTAAAAAAATTGTAACTGAACTATCCTGCTTTTTGCAACAATAATGCTAGGACATTTACTGAAAGCCTGGAAAGTAGGCCACATTTAACGGAGGGGGAAAAGTTCAAAAAGTACTGTCTTTAAGAGGTTACAGTGCCTAGGCAGTGGTAATTCTCTAGAGGTAAGCAAGAGAGTACCTGCATCTACTCCTTTCTACAAGGATTTAAAAAATAGTGTATGGTAAATACTGTTTGCCCATAAGGAAAGAGTGAGACACAAATCTTTAATTGGCTTGAACATGGAAAGATGGAAGCACTTCCTATGCAAACAGAATACAAATCAATAAATCACAAACTGTCTTATTTTCTAGATGATAACATGATACCATCTGAAAAGGCAAGTGTAGAAACAATTAAGTTATAGGTAAGGAGGAGCTGCGGACACACGGTGGAAGATTATACACCTTTAAATTAGCAACCAATTCTTATTTTTAATGGATTCTTCGTGATCAAATTTTATCTGCAGTCTTCTCTCACCTGGCTCTTCCACACTTACTAGCTACAATTCCATATTTGGTTATAGCAAAATTAAACAAGAATCCAGTGACATTTTAATAGGGTTCCCATTTGCCCAGTTACAATAACCATGCAATCCTGAAAAGGGGGCTGCAGCCACTTAGCTGCCAACATGACCCCACCGCCGGCGACCGTGCCACTTACTGTGCAAAGTGGCATGGATGCTGGTGCAAGGCAACTTATGCCGGCTCTGGGGAGCAATGCAGCCGTGTGAGCCTCGTGCGCTAGCACTGTTTTCCTGGTGCGAGTGCTCGCGCCAGGGTCCGGGGGGGGGCATTCCCGGGGGTGGAGCTACCTTTAGGCAGCTTCCAAAGCCCTTTTGCCCTAGGAACGCACCATTTTGCAGGCATAGAGTTATACCTGCAAAATTGGTGGTATAGCCTCGTGAGACTCAACGGGAGAGTTTCACAGGGATTTTTCAAAAGTGTATATTAAAATGTTATTTACACGGCTGGGAAAACCTCTCAGGAGGCTGCATGGCTGCGCTGTCCCTGGCTGTTGCCAAACTACCCCCTCCTCAGGATTGGGCTGCCCATGTGTATCTTTGAAACCACTTGAGAACTATTGCTAATCTTATCGAAATTCTTATGGCTTCCCTTCAATATTTTGCTTGAAGAACCACCTCCAAATCCACTACAAATTTTGTTTTAGGCTTAAATTTTATTGCCAGCACTCATTAAAAGTTGCAAACATGTTTTTAAAAACACATCCAAATCTTATACTTTCTCCAGAATAAAATGGCGCCATTATGCATGCTCCTTGCACTCTACAGTGATGCACATGTCAACACAATATCTGACACTAGCGAGCATCAGAAAAATAAACATGATCAAAGCCATCCACAAGGATATGCTACACAGAAAGAATAATCACAGAGGCAAAACCTTACTACTGCATTGAAGACAGTGGTTGTTTCAGCACTGATTTCAGTATAGCAAAGATTTCACCCATGGGCCTCAAGCAAACCTGGCATGAAGCCACACCGCATGGCTGTGAAAATTACTGATCGTTACCAAATACAAATATACATACTGACAGCCAAGCCACACCTAGAATATTTTACTGATAGTACAAGGTGGCAGAGAAACACTAATCTTAGGCAAATTCTTGTTTAAAAAAATCAATGAAAACAAAATTGAAAAAACTAGTTGAAATCTGAATCACTGCAAACAATACACAAATAGCTTTATCTGATGGATATTTACATAGTATATATACAACAGATGTCAGCTACCCAATTATGGATCAACTATAGTCTATTTATAAGAAAGTATTTTGAAATGACTGAATGTATTATTTAGCTTCAGAGAAAACTGCTCTACTGAGGATGGTTTTGTTGTAGGAAGAACATTTATTGACATCAGTACAGATGCATGAATCTTATGAATGATTCCACAGCCATTTTCCCCCACGATAAATCCAGGGTAAGATGAATTTGTCAATGGATTTTGAAATGCTTACTCATCTTTGAATGCTCCAGCACGTAAATAGGTGGCACTCACAATGTCTGTTTTGATTATTGTGCTATTTGATGCAACAGATATGGGGGTGTTAGAATGCTCACAAAATCTGGGAATTTACAAAAGTTTGTTGGAAGAACTTTATTGATAATTCTATGTTATGCCTGTTTATCCTTAGCATAAGATTTCTGTAGAAAAGCCATTACTTTAAGTTTGGCTGGTTGTTTGTGAGATTCAAAGCCTAATTGTTTTTCATTCTCCCTGCTCATGCATGCAATGTATCAATGGTTTTATATTCTAACACACTTATAGAGTTCCCTAAATGAACCATAGGTGCCACATGTATGCTGGAACCATGGAACTCTAACGACTATTATGGATACTGCTTATGCACAAACTAGATAGTACTGATGTAGAAGGGAGGAGATAAATATTTCAAGTCAAGGGAGAGAACAGAGAAAGTTGTACCTGGTTGCTCATACCCACCCTAACATCCTTCTGGATCTCATGCACATGTCTATGAACATGTAATAGAGTTGTTGAAAATACTGCCAGTCAGCTGCAGGATCTGTCAGGAATCTCAGGCAGACCAATGGGTCTTCCTGGGAGTCCATGGACCTGGCTGGAAGAAGGAACTATGGGAGGAGTGTAGAGAGCGCAAAGAGAGGAATTGTCCTCTGCTCCTCCATTCAATTAAGATCTTCACTGGTCCTAAACATTAAGGAATGTTCACACAAAAATACTAATACACTAATAGCTATTGATCCCATAATTCATTATATGAACTTACTCCCTTCCTGGAAGTAAAGGTAAGATGTGAAGATTTGGCTCTTGGTAAAGATACAAAGAGACTTACCTGCAACCTAGCCAGAGAAAACATTTCCAGACCATTCTACTACTAGTTGAGGGCATCCCATGATTATGGCTGTGTCTGCAGCTCTGTTATGCTAATACAACATCATGTAAAGTGTGCTGGTGGCTTCACCACTTCAAGGGGTCAGCTGCAAGTTCAGCCACGCTGAAACTTGTTTAAATCCTTGCACTACAGCAATGCAGCAGGTGGTGGCATTTTGCCGGAATTTGGGATGCTGGTGCTTACATGGTTTGTACTATGGAAGTGTTGTCTGAAGTATTTAGTTTTGATTATGGCAGAGCACAGATTCTGTTCTTAATTAGCCTGGCTTATAAGCCGACACTTGGCATAACTATATCTATATGTACACCTTTAAACAAGAGACGTGAACAAAGCAGCCCATTATAAATATGTTTAATACATAATACAATAAAATCATTGTTCCCCCCCTCCACATACAAGAATCAAGTAAGAAATAATATGAGAAAGAACTTATTTTACAGCAAACTACAGTGGGTTGGATTTGGCAGCTTTGTTCCACTAACGGTGTTTCCGCTGGAGCAAAGCACCTTCCATGAATCAGAGGATCTGTTAATGGCAGGAAAAACCCCAAAACAAAAAACCCTTGTGTCATTGGAAGGCTTCTTGCATTAGCAGAAAGTGCTGTTAAGAGAGTGGATTCCCAGGAACCAAACTGGTGTTTTCTAAAAACGTCCTACTGAGCAGCAAAATAAATTATTTCCAAAAAGTCTGCTTGTAAGATTGACAGCAAATGACACTTATAGCGCATGACAGGTTTGCCACAATGATCAGAGACTTGAAGAAATCAAGCTCAAGTGAAAAGGAAACTCAAGTGTCCATAAGGTACATGTTACAGATATCCCTATAGTTATGCGTCTTGAATGTCGAGGGGAAAAAATAATATTTTTACAAAGCATTTCCTAAACAAATCATTGACAAACTAGATGTCAGAATCTGAATAGTTTCATGATGTTTAAAGATCCCCCCCCCACACCATTTATAAGCTCATTATCCAATAGTGGCTCTCAAGAATAAAACTAATTTACATTTAAAATAAGAGTATGGTATACTCTTTAAAAGCACAGTGATAAACACACCAATTTGACAATTATATTAATATAGGTATTTGCATAATCTGCCTTCTACACCTGTTAATTTGAAGCAGCTGCAGGACAAATCATACCACAATAATCTGAATAGGTAACTGGATGAACCATCCCATAATTTATGCACTCCAGCATTTTCCCTGAGGGTTAGTTTTTAAAGTGGCACATGAAGCTATGGAAGCTGGATTTTGTTTTATTGGATCATTTTAAGCATTTATAAGAATACGGATAATGGACATCCAAGCCTTTTTGCTTTGTTTACTTTCCTCTAACAGTGGTCATTTGGTTGTCTGTTATTTTGTTTGTAATTTAGGTTATTAGACACATGTACCTCCTATGAAGTACATTAAGATAATAAAAAGCCAACATATATAAAAACAGTACAAAGAAAACAGTGTGCATGCTTTTCACATGAACAAAAATTAATAAAACATAGGATAACCTCTTGAAAGCTGCCATCTGTTTCCTGTTACAATCATTATTTTTTACCTTTGGAGCAACTGTTGGTAGAAAAGGATTTTTAAATTGTGTGTGTGTGTGTGTGTGTGTGTGTGTGTATTCAGCATGTTAAACAAATCAATACACTACATTTGCAGGATCACCCATCTAGTCATAACTTGGTACCATTCTAACTGATGTAGTAGACCAGGGGTCCCCAACCTTTTTGAGTCTGAGGGCACCCTTGGAATTTTGACATAGGGTGGTGGGCGCAACGAAAAAATGACTGCCACAATAGGCAGAGCCAGCGAGGCAATGAAGTAGGATGCCGGGAGGTCTCCCTCTATAGCAGGAAATCTGACCTCCCTATGCTAAGATAGTTAGCACCAAATTTAGCACCACACTCTCGTGTCTCTGAAATCTACTGGGTTTACCTACACATAAATTATAGACACAAAACACAGGATTCTTTGTGCTCTAGTTAAGGTCCTAACTAGACTAATCCATGATAGGATCTCCTGCTTCTTGGAAAAGTGGTAATGAGGCGAATGGTGTTTAATCCTTCCCCAAACGTCTTCCCCAAATAAATCATCCCTCTACCCTCAATGAGGCAGTAAGCTTCACGGGTGTGTGTGTGAGAGAGAAATAAATGCCTGTCTGTGGTATGGGGCTGCTAATTCATTAAAAATAAGCAGGAGATCCTAATCACAGATTTCCCATGCCATGTCTAGCTTGGCCCTAAACCAGCTGTGATTGAAATGAGGCTCAGCTCAGATACCTTTAATTATAAAGTCAAAGTAAAATACATCAGAAGCAAACTCATAATGATGAGAGGTAACTGTAGTCCAAGTTTTCATGTAACCACTGGATTTTAAGATGGAGATGTTTAAAAATAATTTACTTTCTAGAGTGTTACTATATGTCATTATGATAGAAGGAGCCTTGACAGTTAGTGAAAAATTCTTTTCTCTGAGTATGCTCTGGAATATCATTAGCTAAGGAGATTAAGTGTGATTTAATAGCACTTATGTTAATGATCTATAAATGTTCTTAAAAAGCATACAAAGTCACAATAATTTGTTTTAAAAAACTATGCAATAAATGGTGAAATTCCAATACGATTAATACCAAGTTAACTCTAAAATGTCCATCTCTGAAAGCCAGTAACTAGTTCAGCGACCAACATACACAGGGGTGTGTGAGAGAGAGAGACCATCCTTTTTGTCTCATCTGCATCTGCTCATAAGAGGTATTTTGCCTCTAACTTGAGAGGCTCCAGTTTTGACTGTCAGGGATAATAACTATTGATAGTCCCCTTAATCTTTGTCTAAACTTATTTTAAAGCCATCACAGCACACTTTGTGGCAATTAATTTCATAATTATGCAGTACCCACGAGGAAGGCTTTTTTTGTTATTTTTAGAAAATTTACTCTGTAATTATGGACTATATAAACCTTAATAATGACTTTCCATTTTCAGTTCATATTTTATAAAGGAACTAGGCTTCCTCATAGTAGAAACTGGAGAGCTAAAGTATGCCCCTTGGCTTAGCACCTGAGAATGTGCAGTAACACCAGTGTCAGGAGATGTCAAGGTTGCAACTTTAAGATAATGTACCACTATCAGAAGTGTCAGTGTTTTTAGAGAGTGTTAAGTTGCATTTCCACCTTTGTATTATATATGATTCCACTTTAGCTCGTGCTCTGATGTCTTTGAAGATTTACCAAGTAATACATTTTACATCATCAACTCAACCAATTTTTACCCTCCATTTTTCAGATGACAAATTGCAGAAACACCTCATCCAGGATACTGATACACAGCCCTGAAGTTGGTTTTTAGTATTTTTCTTGTTATTACAGGTGTTTTTTTTTTACTAGCAAAGCATTCCCCTGGCTCTAATACTGCAATACCATAAGCTGCATTATGACAATATTAACAAATACAGGCTAAACAAGTAAAATAATAAAACCAAAGCATTCATTACTAAAAAATAAGCAAGTAAAAAACTCTGTTAAGATTAAATTCACTGTACTTCAGCATGGATTCCATTGTAATAATTAAGATTCAGAAAAAGTCTAAATTTACTATCATTTGTTTCTTGTGACTAAGGGTTAGATCAGATGTTAAGCTTAATGTGTACTTCCCACCCAAAATGGTAGCTGTAAATTTAGCTTTCCCTGACCCTAGTGTCTAGTTGACATGATGCTGTTTCTCTCCACTATCAGTAGCCAGCAATGGAGAGTGGGAGTCAGGAAACAGCACACTTCGACATTACAATATTGGTACATTCTTTCAGGATGTTATATGGAAAGAGAGAGTAAGCTAAATGTGCAGTTACTTTTTGGGTAGCAACAGTATATTAAAAAATGCTACTTTCTGTAGTTAACCATACCCAGAGCAACAAGTGAGCTGCTGCAGAGGTCTCGGGTTCCCAGCCTTCAAGTGAGCGCTGGAGTTCTTCCAGAATTACAACTGGATATCCTGAAATGGCAGCTTTGGAGGATGGATTCTGGCACTTCCCTGCTGAGCTGAGCTTCCTTTTCCAACTCCGCCCTCCCCAGGCACTACCTGTAAATCACCAGGAATTTTTCAAGCCACAGTTGGCAACCCTAAGTGGTACATAATGGCTGTCACTGATGAGTGATGTCTGAGGAAAGAGCCCCTCAAATCCTTTACCTGAAAAGTTTAGTAGCACCTGACATAGTCTATTGATATCATTGGCTAGTGCCTGTGAAAGACACGGCTCGCTAATCGGTAGTAATATATTTACAAAGTGCTGACTTTGCCACCCTGTGCCTCCAATCCATCAAGTGATACTCATCGGTAAGGGACATGGAGTCTCCATCTCCCTTGAGAGAGATAGAGCACAACACATTGGCTGATTAATTAACACACAATAGTTTTCAAATTATTAATATCATGCAATGAATTAAAAGGTATCTACACATTTCTGAATGGCAGAAACCTGGGAGTTATACCATGTCACATGTAAACAGGTGTGTTTAACTAACACCAGCTTCTTGGTCTTGGGAAAAGCAGCATTAGGAGTAGTCAATATTCAGCACAGAAGTGGTTGGGAGAAGGAAGCTTATAACATCCTTTCCCATGAGGTTCTACTGTGATTGTCCCTCAAGCAAGCAGGCAAGGTGGCTAACATCTTTCCATACTTCTAGGCAGCATATTAAATTAATAATGCCAAGTTTTTGACCTGTAAGGTTTCAATCTGTGAATTTTAACTACAAGTTTTTAGCTTCTATTTTTATTTTAATATCATGTCAAACATTGTTCAACACAACAATAGCTACAGTCCTTTGTTGTGTACTAACCTTGCATGTCCATAATGATAGGAAAGTGGCATCCATGCCTTAAAAATAAACTCCTCTTACATGAAATTGAAAACAAGAACTTGATGGGCAGACTTCTAGAAGTAAAGACAAAACCAAATTTCCAGCTACACATAGGGTTGCCAATCTCCAGGTGGCACCTGGAATTCTCCTGCTATGACAATTGATCTCCAGATAGCCAACATCAATTCACCTGGAGAAAATGGCTCATTTAGAGAGTGGGCTCTATAGCATTATACCTATCTGAGGTCCCTCCCCTCCCCAAACCCTGCCATCCCCAGAGCTCCACCCTCAAAAATCTCCAGGTATTTCCCAATCCAGAGCTGGCAACCCTAGATATCACCCATTTGCTTGCATTGTATTTTTCTCTGTTCCAATTCACTCTCTCTCTCAATTCTTTATGTGTGTGTGTGTATTAAGTGCCGTCAAGTCGCTTGCGGCTCATGGCGACCCTATGAATCAAAGTCCTCCGAACTATTCTTTATAGTTTTACTAAAATTTAACATACATGTACACCAGCATAATTGTGTGTGTTTTTTAAAGAGCCAAAGCAAAGTTTCTGGAACAGATATGACAAACAAAGAAATCCAGATGATGAATTTGACTTTTTGGATGTTACCCTGCTAAAGAAAATGTTGCATAATTGCTTTCGGGTGGATATATGCAAAAGATACACCACAGTGTAAGGGGGCGGTCCCAGGGCAAAATGGGTTAGGAAGCTGCCTAAAGGCAGCATGGGCTTTCCCTTCCAGGAATTCCTGGCTGCAATGGCTGCTTTGGCAGCGGGGGCTGGAACAGCTCCATGGCTCCCCGGCATTATCCCAGGTTAAATGGGCAGTTCTGTCCATGCAACGTCATGACAGCTCCTAAGGAGCTTCGGCCCCCAGCTTCAGGATTACAGCCTTAGTGTGTGATTGGAGGGGAAACAAGAATATCAGCCTGAAAACTCTGATCTTGTGATCAAACCATGGCTTGTTTGTGATGATGAATGCAGCCAATATGCCAGATACACTTTGATTTTGTACTCAGGAGTCAGTAGCTAAGTACAAAACAATGTCTTAGAAGCAGCCTGTCTTTCTTGTATCATTTTTTCCTGATTTTCTGGTAAATACGATGAAAACATGGTAAAAACTAAAGCAGTAAGTACCACCACACTATCTAAATACTATTTTTGTGTTATGTATACTTAACACTGGTTGTGAATTTCAAACCAGTTCTAAATATACATATAATTTCCACATTTTCTGTCCCTAGTCGCTAATAAAATAAACATCAAGTAATTAAACGTATAGGTACATTTAACTTCCCTAACACCAACTTTTATAAAATGATTACTTCAATTAAATGTTCTTGCTAAACAAACAAAGCCTATCTTAGCTATCCATATTCCATACAGCTTGATATTTATACAACACGCTTGGTACACACTGAGCTTAACTCTTTGCTTTCAGGAGTCATGATTTCCTGACATATGACTGTGAATGCAGAATTCATAAGTAACAACACAGGCAACAAATATATTTGCTCTGAAGAGTTAGTAGTAATCCAGTTAACAATTACTACATTAATGTCCACTGTTGAAAGTCAGCGTAATGAGTAAAAATCTAAGTCTAAGATCGAAAGTAAATATCTAGGCCAGGAACACACAGGCTGGACATACTGGAGTTATGTGGGAGATGTATGGAGAGGGACATGTTAAAATAATGCAAAAACTCTACATTAAAAAAATAGCTGCCACAGAAAAAATTCACTACCTCACTGTTTAAAGGATAAAAGACATGGTAGATGGAATTTAACAGGACCTGAACATTTAAAGTATGTATTTCTTATTGTCTAGTACCCTATATAGGGGGTTTTGTTGTAGAAATGGCCCACAAGGATGCATACGTAAAGCAATAGGGATATTGAGAAGGTACTTTTCGAGGTGAAAAATTATTCATCCATAGAGTTTCATTGGCACTGGCACCATAAAGATGACAAAATACATCTCTCATAAATGGAAAATCTCTATTCAGGTGAATCATCTCAGGGATTTTGAGAGACCAAAAAGTACTTTTGGTATGGTAGCATTTCTTAGAATAGTTCTTGCACATCCATTCATTTTGTGTGATGAGTATTATAGGCTATGAAAGAGTGTATATGTGGATGAGGAAACAATTCTAGTGCTGCCCACACAGGCTGGACATACTGGAGTTATGTGGGAGATGTATGGAGAGGGACATGTACCTCTTCAATACCTGTGTTGTTCAACATCTTTAGAAATGATTTGGATGAAGGAAGAGAGGGGATGCTCATCAAATTTGCAGATAATACTAAATTGGGAAGGGTAGCAAATACAGTAGAAGACAGATTCAGAATATAGGATGATCCTGACAGGTTGGAAAACTGAGCTAAAACTAATAAAATGAATTTCAACAGAGATAAATGTAAAGTTCTGCATTTAGGCATAATTATAGGATGGAGGAGACTTATCTTGGCAGTACTATGTGTGAAAAGGACCTAGGAGTCTTAGTAGACCAAACTCTGAACATGAATCAGCAGTATGATGCAATAGCTAAAAAGGAAATGTGATTTTGGGCTGTATCAACAGAAGTATAGTGTCCAGATCACACAAAGTGATAGTATTACTTTATTCTGCTCTGGATAGACCTCACTTGGAGTACAGTATTCAGTGTTGGGCGCCATAGTTTTAAAAAGATGTTGACAAGCTGGAACATGTCCAAAGAAGGGCAACAAAGATGGTGAGGGATCTGTAGACCAAGTCCTATGAGGAAAGGGTGAAGGATCTGGGTATGTTTAGCCTGGAGGAAAGGCAACTGAGAAATGATAGTCATCTTCAAGTATTTGAAGGGCTATCATATGGAGGAGCCCTGACCTGGATGGCCCAGGCTAGCCTGATCTTGTCAGATCTCAGAAGCTAAGAAGGGTCAGCCCGGGTTAGAATTTGGATGGGAGACCACCAAGGAAGACCAGGGTTGCTGTGCAGAGGAAGGCACTGGCAAACCACCTCTGTTAGTCTCTTGCCATGAAAACCCCAAAAAGGGGACGCCATAAGTCGGCTGCGACTTGAAGGCACTTTACACACACACACACACACACACACATACGCACACATATGGAGGATGGTATGGAATTGTTTTCTGTTGTCAAAAAAGGTCGGAACAGAACCAACATGCTGAAATTAAATCCCAAGAGTTTTCATATAAGCACAGGAAGAACTTTCTGACAGAGTAGTTCCTCAGTGGAACAGGCTTCCTCGGGAAATGGTGGGCTCTCCTTTTTTGGAGGTTTTTAAGCAGAGGCTAGATAGCCATCTGGCAGCAGTGCTGATTATGTGAACTTAGGCAGATCATGAGAGGGAGGGCAGAAAGGGATGAGTCAGTGCTCAGCACTCACGGCCCTTTCTTACACGCTCAGGGAATTGTTGATTGACGCTTTGTGGTCAGGAAGGAATTTTCCTCCAGGCCACATTGGTCAGGGATCCTGGAGGTTTTTTGCCTTCTTCTGGGCATAGAGCAGGGGTCACTGGGTGTGTGGAGGGGGTAGTTGTGAATTTCCTGTGTTGTGCAGGGGGTTGGACTAAATGACGTCAGAGATTCCTTCCAACTCTATGTTCTCTTCTCTTCTCTTCTCTTCTCTTCTCTTCTCTTCTCTTCTATGAAAGTTCTTTCTACAACAACGTCCAGGTTTACAGAAAATTCTGAAACCAAAGAAGAAATACATTGGGGGATTTAAAACCCCCAAAATGATAAAAGGAGTGCCTGTAGCTTTAAGCAATAGATGCCCTCAGTGTTGAGGGAGGACTCGTTGAGGACAGGCCCAGCACGAACCACTGGGCAACTTGATACCATACAATGTGCATGACTTGCCTTGGTGTGGCTGCTTGCTAATGTTCAACAGCACCCACCCCACAAAAATCAGTGTGGTGGGTATAGAATTGTGGTGGTTAGTAGTTCAGTGATGGAGTGGTTAGAATTTCAGACTAGGAGTTCGAATCCAATTCTTGACCTGGACACTCACAGGGTGATATTGGGCCAATTAAACCTTCTCATCCTGGTTTACTTCACAGGGAGAGCCGACTGACCATTAAGAGCACCTGAATGCCTCCTGATGGGCTAACAGATTCTCACCCATATCTGGGCCAGCTAGCTCCCTGACAGAAGGGATGAACCTAACCCACCCAAGCCAAATGCATGGTGGGAGAAGAAGTGACTAGCCAGCCTGAAACGAGGCAGGGCCAACAGAATTTTCATTCTCAGTCTGCCCCTGCTCACAGGATTATTCTGAGGATGAAATGGAGGACAGGAGAATAAAGTAAGATGCTTTGAGTCCCCATCTTAAAGAATGGTGGGCTACCAATGAAGTAAATAAATAATAAACATAGATGAAGATGAAGGGGCAGATAAAATGTTAGTGGATTGATGGGAAGGAAAGAAGGAAGCAGAGAAGGTTGAGTATTGGAGGTTGTCAGGTGGAGGAAAAGAGGAAATAGTGTGGGGAAGTTGAGATGGAGAAAAAGGTTGACCTTCACAGGTTTTTGCAGGTTCCCCACTGTGCAACTGGGCCTCCCCTGAAAACTGGCACTATGCAACTGGGCCATAGTTTTCTTAGATAGAGGGTGCCAGCAGTAGGCTAGGGCAGAAAGCTGAAGATGGGGAAAAGATAAAGGTAGGATGGTATGGGAAAGAGGCACAAAAGGGGGAAAGCTGAACGTACTGAGAAGTAAACTTTCAGAGATTCAAATGGGTACATAGAGGGTAAAGGGACGTTCCTCAGTTAAGCTCTGAAAATTCAAACCAAACCTAGCTTTTCATATCTCACAGTTAGTATACAACCAAGACAACAATGCTATATATCCTAATTTAAAGCATATTTAAAAAGGCAGCTAACAGATTAAAAACAGATTAAAAACATACATAATGAAAAACCCTTAAAAACCATTAAAACAAAACATTATTCAAACAATTAAAACCATGTAAAACTACACATACAGTGAGGGGGAAAAGTATTTGATCCCCTGCTAAATTTGCCCGTTTGCCCTCTGACAAAGAAATGACCAGTCCATAATTTTAATGGTAGGTTTATTGGAGCTGTGAGAGACAGAATAACAACAGGAAAAACCCCAGAAACCCAGAAGACAAAAGTCAGAGATTGATGTGCATTATAATGAGTGAAATAAGTATTTCATCCCCTATCAACCAGCCAGATTAGGGTTAGGGTTCTGCTGTCAACAGAAGCAATCAATCCATCAGATTCCAAACTAGCCACCATGACCAAGACCAAAGAGCTGTCCAAGGATGTCAGGGACAAGGTTGTAGACCTGCACAAGGCTGGACTGGGCTACAAGACTATTGCCAAGCAGCTTTGTGAGAAGGTGACAACTCTAATCCTAACCCTAACTGTCAACCTCCCTCGGTCTGGGGTTCCATGCAAGATCTCATCTCGTATAGTTGCAGTGATCATGAGAACGGTGATGAAGCAGCCCAGAACTACATGGGGGGAACTTGTCAATGATCTCAGGGCAGTGGGACCATAGTCACCATGAAAACAGTTGGTAACACACTATGCCGTGAAGGACTGAGATCTTGCAGAGCCCGCAAGGTCCCCTTGCTCAAGACAGCACATGTACAGGCCCGTCTGCAGTTTGCCAATGCACATCTGAATGAGCCAGAGGAGAACTGGGTGAAAGTGTTGTGGTTAGATGAGACCAAAATTAAGCTCTTTGGCATCAACTCAACTTGCCGTGTTTGGAGGAGGAGGAATCCTGCCTACGACCCCAAGAACACCATCCCCACCGTCAAACATGGAGGGGGACATATTATGCTTTGGGGGTGTTTTTCTGCTAAGGGGACAGGACACCTTCACCGCATCGAAGGGACGATGGACGGGACCATGTATCATCAAATCTTGGGTGAGCACCTCCTTCCCTCAGCCAGGGCATTGAAAATGGGTCGAGGATGGGTATTCCAGCATGACAATGACCCAAAACACATGGCCAAGGAAACAAAGGAGTGGATCAAGAAGAAGCACATTAAGGTCCTGGAGTGGCCTAGCCAGTCTCCAGATCTTAATCCCATCGAAAATCTGTGGAGGGAGCTGAAGGTTTGAGTAGCTGCACATCAGCCTCGAAATCTTACTGACTTGGAGAGGAACTGCAAAGAGGAGTGGGACAAAATACCTCCTGAGTTGTGTGCAAACCTGGTGGCCACCTACAAGAAACGTCTGACCTCTGTAATGGCCAACAAGGGTTTTGCCACCAAGTACTAAGTCATCTTTTGCAAAGGGATCAAATACTTATTTCACTCATTATAATGCACATCAATCTCTGACTTTTGTCTTCTGGGTTTCTGGGGTTTTTCCTGTTCTTATTCTGTCTCTCACAGCTACAATAAACCTACCATTAAAATTATGGACTGGTCATTTCTTACTTTTTCCCCTCACTGTACAATAAAATAAAATATACACATATTAAAACAACAATCAAAACAATGTAGGAAGGAGAGGTCACCGAGGGAATACCAGATGAACAAAAAAAGTTTTTGCCTGCTGGCATAACATGACAACAGACAGGGACAGATGAGCCTCACTGGGGAGACAGTTCCAGAGCTTTGGTGCCACAACTGAGAAGGCCTTCTCCTAGGTTGCCACTTGCCTAATCTCAGAAAGCAGGGGCACCTGAAGCAGGACCTTAGATGATGACCATAGAGGTCAAGTTTTCCTTCAGGTGTGTTGGTCCCATGCCATATAGGTCTTTAAAATTGTGCCCATAAACAATTTTGGAAGCACTGTAGATAACCCAAAACCGGAATGATATGGTCCCTACAACCCACTCCAGTCAATATCCTGGCTACAGGATTCTGCACCAGTTGAAGTTTTTGAACATTCTTGAAGGGTGGCCCACATAGAGCACACTGCAGTTACTTAATCTATATGTAACCAGGGCATGCACAACAGTGGTCATATATTTTCTGTCCAGGAAAGGCAGCAGCTGGCTAAGAAGTCAAAGATGGTAATGGCACTCCTGGTCACAGCTGCTACCTGCTTATCCAGCAGTACACCTGGGTCCAAGAGCACCTCCAAACTATGGATCTATTCCTTCAAGGGGTGTGCAATCTCATCCAGAATGGGTGACATCTTCAGTCTGGGTTGGACTTTCGGCTCACCAATAGCACTTCTATTTTGTCAGGATTAAGCTTCAGTTTATTAGCCCACATCCACTCCAAAACTGCCTCCAGGTAACAGTTGAGGGTTTGTACAGCCTCCATGGGATCAGCTGGAATTGTACGACAGAGCTAAGTGTCATCCACATATTGGTTTCATGTAGATGTTGAAAAGCATGGGAGACAAGAGGGAGTCTTGTGGGACCTCACAGGTCAAAAGTCAAGGTGCTGAGCAGCAGCCCCCCCACCTTCTGTAAACTACCCCCCAGGCAAGACCAGAACCACCACAAAACAGCCTCTCTCAGTCCCAGCCCAGAAAGTTGGTCCAGAAGGGTACCATAATCAATGGTATAAAAACTACTGAGAAATCCAGGAGAAGCAACAGTTGCACTCTCTTTGTCCATTTCGTGGCACAGGCACTAGGGTGATCAATGGTTCTTCAGTCCCTTAACAAGGCCTGAAACCAGAATGGAAAGGATCCATACAGTCCACTTCATTTAGGAATACCTGAAGTTATCCAATCACCCATTCAGTCAAATGTTCCATTCTTGCTCAAGAATGGAACATTTGAGATTGGCATAGTTATTGAAATCTCCTGGGTCTAGGGGTGGACACCACATCCTGTTTCAAGGCCGGAGTGATCACCACCCCTCTCAAGAAGGCATTAACTAAGTAGTCAGCAGGCACCCCCTGGCAGATTTAAGTAGCCAGGAAGGCCAAGGGTCATATAAGCAGGTAAACTGAATAAACTGAAACATATCCCAAGGTCTTGAATAAACTGAAATATATTCAAATAGCTGGACAAATCAGCACCCTGGTACCATCTTACACTGTCACTGCTAATGCAGAGTCAAAGTCAGTATGGAAGTGAATTTATCTGCAGAGCATTAAACAAAATAGCCACAGTGGGCCATCAAGCAATCTACTTCCTCCTGCAGGCCAGATCCCAACAGGCCTCAGACCATCTGCAATGGCTCCAATGTGCAGATCCAATGGCGACAGAAAGGTATGGTTTCTTTGCCACCATCTCTGCCATGGGGTACATTTTAAAAACAGACTAACAAAAAGATTTGTTTTTAAATTAAACCTTCAATCTAAGGGGTAGCTACTCATGAAATAAGTATGATACATATGAAATAAATGTTAACACAGTGATTTTTTAAAATGAGAACTACTGCCTTGGAAGAACATCCAAATTCTTCTAGACATATTTCATGGTGGTGCTTGATTTTTTTTTTTTAATAGAGCCCCTAAGCCGGCTCTTACATTGCTACACTACTTCCAGATGTGCCACTGGTGGATTTGTCAATAAAAGCCCATTATACATTACATTATTGCACAATAAAATAAAATATGCATAGAATAGAACTAGCAGAAAAATAAACATCACATCTATATACATTAGGTCCTCTTTTGAATCTCACACAGGAGATATGACAGCGGGTATTACCTAATGTTCCCCATCTGCGTGCATATGTATGAGCCAGGTATAAAGTTTTATTAGTTTTTTTATTAGATTCATAATACCGTTCCAACCAGTCTCCAATTGCCAAATTTTTCAATTGTGCCAAATACAGGAAATTAGAAACACACTAATGTGAAACCTTTATCTTTTTGGTGGGCTATATTGATCCTCCTAGTTCATTTATAAAATCCTAGATTGGGTTATTTATGACCATTGAATTCTGTGGGACTTCTACACAACATTTTTTAGAATTACACTAATCTTGGTGTTCTTAGCTTTTAAATGTTCATTGTACCTGCAATTGCATCAAGAATTGTTCAGTGAAACTTTGGCACCAGTTCACATTAAATCTGGCATATTAAAATAATAGAACACCACTATTTTATGACCTGTTATATACACATATACACGTTACAGCATGTTAGATATAAATTTCCACCGTACAATGAACAATGCAAGCCTTTGTTTTAACAGTTAGTGACAGAAATACAAAAGCTCCAAGGCCTTGTTATCAAAATCTCTATATAACTACGTGGCTTTAAAAGTATTTTATTCTCATAGCAAAATTCATAACATATATATATATAAATGAAATCAAGAAAAAACGATTTTACTCTGTTAAAAGAACATGTACAAAAAGAAGCTATAGAATACATGACAGCTCAAAAACATAGGAATCCTGCTTAAATTGAACAACAGACATCCCAACTTCACTCCTATACATACATATTGCCCTGCATCCTACTACTTCATCGAGCAAAGTTTGAAGCCTTCCGTCAATTTAAGTGCTCTTCCGCCAGTAGAAGGGTGACTTAGGTTGGAAGAAGGCTCCAGCCTAAAGTAGTATACTACCCAGTGTGGTAGTTATTTCCAGTGGTGGATAAGAATAGACTGGGGCCTGAAAACACAATTGCCAATTGCACTTCCCCAGAATTAGAACTCAGTTAACTGGCTATATCTTACTGGAATATAAATGAATATTTAAAATAACCCTAATGGAGACTACTTCCCTAAGACAATGAATTAACAGACAATGCATTCCTTGGTATTACTTCTCTCCTTGCAGAAACTGTGATCTAAGTGTGCACATCTCACTTGCTGAAGAAATGTTACAATCAAATTAGCTTTACCTTGAGAATATATACCCACCTCTTCCTGACTTGTTTTGTTTTCTCTCACCTACTGGAACCCTTGAATAATTACTTCTGAAATAAATTCGTATTAATTTGGGCTAAACTACAAAAAGCAGTATTTGCCCCTCTCATGAGGTAACCTGAGAGTTGGGAGAAGACCATTTTCATCAGGAGAATGGTGCAGGAGGAAAGAGTTAAATATTCCTTTCCTTATACCTGTGCTACTCAAATTGGCAACCCCACAGCACTACATTACATTAAAAAGAAAATTATGGTAAACCCAACCATGAACATGTTATTCAACCTTCAGTTTTCCCTTTATTTGGTCAAGGGATAAATAAGAGGTTGTCATTAAGGGTCAGTTCAAAAAGTTATGTTTTACTGAGTCATGCACATGCAAGCTTAGCAAAAACAGAAGCTCTGCTCATTTGTTTCTTCCAGAAAAGTCATGTCTAACATCTCCAGTTGACAAAGTGTACAACTCCACAAAAAATACTGAGAGTGATCCTGAAGGGGGTCTACTCATAAGTAAGTCCCATGTTAGTAAATGGGGCTTACTCCCAGGAAAGTGTCTTTAGGACTGCAGTCATAGTTATCTATGAATAACTCACAATAACCGACAACAGAGCTTCTGAATGTTCATGGCTTCACAAGAGCAATGGGAGACTATGGTACTCAGCACCAGCTTGAGTCCCTGCTCCAAAGCCCCTACTCACTCCATCCTGAGCTAAAAATGCTAAGTTTTCAGCAGTACAAAAAAACCCTCTCTTTTTTGTAGCAATTTTTCAGCATTCCTTACAAAAATGACCACTTGCTAATTTACATTGGAGGCATTCAGCTGCCATGATGAGCTGCAATGAAACACCACCTGGGCATACATAAAGTTTGTTGCTGTCCTCAGATATGCCCCTTGCTCCTCTCACCTCCGTACTCCTTTAGTGTGCAGTCTTTGAACACTTCCTAGCTTGATCAAACTCCCATTTGCCATGTTGTCCAACGGCAAGCTCCTTGGTGAACATCAGTTTGTTTACTTGACACAGGATTCTAAACTGGGATTTGAAATGAGAGGAGTGAGGGGCATATGTGAGCACAGCTGTAAACTGTCTCTGTGCGCAGTCAGAGTTTAATAGCACCTTGATGCCATTCCCTCACCCTAAGAAGAATTATTGTGCAGTCAAATCTGGCTATGTAACCAACACTGGGACACTATCTGTTTTATTGACTGGGTGGAATAGTCCATGTGACTAATCCAGGAAGGAGGAGGATGCTCAGCCAAATATATAAATAGTGCTGAAGCACTAGCACCCAGTGAACGAAAGAATATCTGCACAAATGATAGGCCTAGATCCAAAAATTGTGAAGGGTGTAGTACTTGTGGCATAGATCTTGGTTAAAAGACATTGCAACTCCTTCTGTCCTGTCCCCTATACCAAGGATTGCCACACAGAAGCAGCTTGTGGGAGCCTCTAGATATGAGATGTGACATTTCTATTAACAAAATAAAATCCAAAAATCATTTACATCTGTTTGGAAACTGTGATATCACATCAGGAAAAAAAAATTTTTTTGCATTCTTATAACCAAAACAAAAGTATAGATTATATTCCCCTGTGTGGGGAAGGACACATTATTCTAATTTTCAGCTATATTAAGAACCTTAATTTTTTCAGGACAAATATACCAAATATTTGGGTCACGTCAAACACATCAATGCTAGTTCTTGTTAGCAGTGCCCATCTTCACTGTGATTTTTTAAAAAGTGTTTTTTAAAGCCCTCACCACATTGGATTAACAAAATATCACATTTATAAACAGCATTTCCACCATTAAATATTATGAAAAATAGCTTAAACCACATGATAAAAGCATTATTTTCAGATCCCCTACACTACACATATGTATGTGTCGTTTTAAAAAATGACACATAACCAATACAATAAAATACTGTGTTATAAAAGGAGGGGCTGCACTTTGCAAATTTGGTTAATTGTTCAGGAAGGTTTTGAGTTGCTGAAAATTTGTCTCTGAGCTCTAATCCATTTAGAGCGAAGAATGTATACAAACTTCTCTAGTTGCCCATGGAAAGATTCTTTGTATTGCAGCTATGGGAGTCAAGCTTGCTCTGCTTAAGTCTGTGTGACCTTTTAAGCCACTATAAGCTAATATACAAGAGCTTCTTCCTCTTGTATAATGGTTTTATTAAACACGCACACACACACACACACACAAACTATCAAGACACAAACCAAGGGATTTTGTAAATACATATGTAA
Organism: Euleptes europaea; assembly: GCF_029931775.1. Taxonomy (NCBI): domain Eukaryota; kingdom Metazoa; phylum Chordata; class Lepidosauria; order Squamata; family Sphaerodactylidae; genus Euleptes; species Euleptes europaea. The sequence continues at coordinate 61,867,723 of NC_079314.1, forward strand.
GAGGTACCAAAGGTCCATTATACATATATTTAGGTGTGCCTGAGCACCCTTCTTTAGGCATTAGATATAAAGATGCTTTACTGACCTGCAGTGGTCTCTGTTTATCACTGCTTTTAGGAGACTTCAGCCCACTTGTCTGTTGCTGTAAAAGCAGCTGTCTTGCTGCCTGCAATGCCTGAAAGTAAAAACAACATTGAAAAGGGTTTTTTGAATTGTTTCATTGGAAATGTTATTACTCGTATCTGACCTATTCTTAATGTTCAAGCAAAATCTGATCTCCACCTATTCACAACAAAGACATGAGACTTCACGCATTCTTTAAACTCCCCCAGAAAAATCCACAGAAGCTACTTATGGCAGATTTCGTGAAAAAGTATATATGTGCAACAAATCCTCAAGGAAATAGCATTAATTTGTATAAAGTGCTTGAAGAGGAAAAATCATAAACCGCATCAATAGCCTCATCTCCACAAGGAACTTGTCTTTAAGTGTTCAGCTAAAATGCTCACACCCTTGTAAATCATCGTTCAATTTGCATTTTCATATTACAATTTTTAAGCAAAAGCAGTAGACTTCAAGAGTTACCGGAAGCTGTAATTAAATTTGACAAATCAACATCAGATTATCTTGAAAATGAATTAATAAGGATATTCATTGAAGATTAAAAACACTTTTTTTTGTACTTACAATTCACAGGGAAACCTCTCGTTTGACAAAATAAAGTGGAGTTTTAATGCCAAATAAAATTAAGTGGCTTTCATTTGCATTCTTAGTAAACTCCGAGAACAAAGAAATCACTACTTAGCCAATCAGGTTCGCTCCTGTGGATGATAGCATTGCAATCAAAATATAGCATTTTTAATCATCTTTTCAGCTGAAAATACAACTGAGTCCTAGAACCGCGTATGTGTGGCCAGTTACCAGGAATGTGTTCACTTTAAAACACAGTGTATAAGAGGGGAACAAATTATACAAAGCAAAGTTTTTTAAAAGGAAAAAAACCCTGAAACGAACTATGTAACATTCTTAATTAAGTTTTTCTTTCCTGCACGTTTCAACTCAGTACTCTGGAAATACACACATATACAAACATAGAGTACAAGCGTTGTGAGAGGCTGATCTATATGAGGAAACATTTTCTGATCGGCATTCACCCCAAAATCACCACCAGTCTGATAGAGAAAGGTACAATTCTGATTAGACTCAAATGAGCTCATTTTTAAGGTAGTTTCCAGTATCCATGACAACAGTTGCTTTGACAAGATGTGCATATGGCATTACACTGCCAGCTGGTGTGAACAATGTTTGAACTTCTGCATTGAGATGCTGAGCAAACAGAAAAAGTTGCCACGTCTTAACCCTCAGGGAAAGCAGTCATCCCCTGATCAATTATGAAAAGACAGAGAGAGGGCTGCTACAGTCTGGCTCCATACAAGTTTTCAGGGGGGAAAGAAAAGGCTGGCAGACACAGCAAACCAAAGTAAACAAACTGCATGCACTATCACCAGTTCCTAAGAGCACCGACTTGTCTGCCCATAAAAGGCTCTGGTACAAGGCTGCAGAACATACTTTCAACACCATCACAAACATACCCCCCCAAACAATCTTCTTATTGTGTCTGCTGATTTCTTGGTTACAGATCAGAGCGAGTGTTACACAGGCAAAGTATTCTGAAGGCACGGAAGGAAAGCTAGTTGCTTTTGAAAAGCAAACACAATAGGGTTTTAAGGGACAATCTCTCGGGCAGAAGCTTGCTAAGAAAAGGGCCTCACTAATCAGAAAATGAAGAGCGATTGTGCCTTAAATAGTTGACTTTGTTTATTAAATAAGTACCATTTTGGAATAAGGTGGCATACAGCTAAAATAGGAAATGACTGGTGGTACTGTGGTGGAAATGAGTGGTGGTACTGTGAGGCAGTGGTACTGTGGGGAGGAAAGCAATTATGGGGTGAGGTAACAGAAGAGCACCATGCTTCTGTTGTCTTTCAGACACCTTCCCGCTTTGGTCCCACTCAGGCATAATACGGGCTCCTTGAAATGAATGATTTGTGAGCCAGGCACAGGACTAGTCACACAGTCTTCTTCCCTTTCTGCCTCCCATATCCTACTTCTTATTCCCTAGTTTAATTTATTACATGTTAACCACAGTTAACCCCAGTCAGATTCTCTGGTAGCCACCAGAACTAGATATTTCCATATTCTGGTATATGAGGCAGCCATGTTTATTGTAAGCCATGGCCAGCATCAATGGACATGAAACTACACTGTGATTAATCCTGACAACAGAAAATAGGGAGAGAAGAAGGAATTAGTTTTGGAATGGGGAGGGAACATGCCCCAAATTGTCTTCTGATTAGCTCCCTACAAATAGAATATGCAAAAGTTACATCAGTACTAACATCTAATAAAATAAAAGAGCTAAAATGATCAAGTCTGTGAGCCACAGATAAGCACAGCATGGACTCCCCATAGTGAAGTCAACTGCTATTTAATTGCTCAAGATATGGCTGGCACATCTGTACACTGTCCTTGTTAAAGCAGCATTATTTCAAACAGTTATGGAGGAGCACAAGTCTCATAAAAGGAAACAGGAACACTATGACACATACCTGCATGAGAGGCAGTGATTCATAAACTATCTTGTTTTATAGAAATTTTAATTAAAAGTATAGCCTTAAGCTTCAATGCAGGGTGACTTAGAAATGGTGATAACATAAACTTCAGTGAATATATCATGGCAGTATAGCTTATAAGTAAGCAAAAAGAACAGGACTTAATTTCAAAAGGTTCTGATTTAAATGACAAGGAAACATCACTAACACTTTTTCTTATGCCATCTATTACAGAATCATCTGCAGGTTCTATATTTCAATGCAAGGTCTCAATAAACACAGCCTTAAACATTTAACACAGTTTTTGATACAACAAAAAATGTCCAGAATTTAAGATATTAGGCTGTAATATGGTTTGAGAATAATTCATTTGTTTCTCATAAAAGTGATTAATTCTGAAAGATGTAATAATTCTATCACATGACATGTAAGAGTTGATGCCAGGCGACATTTATTAAAATTCTGCAAACTTATATAAAAGTCTTTGCTCTAGAAAACAAGTGGCTAAAATGAATGGCTGCACTAAGCAAAAATATCTTGAATTGTTAAATGAGCAGCAGGTTAAAGGGTTTTGAGGCGGTCAAAAATATATCTAGATTCCAATAACATTTGTAAGAAAGTAACACGAGAAAAGACAAAGTATAAATGTCTTAATACAATAAATAAATAAAGTGGATATCCATTTTTTTTTGCTTAACAAAGTAATCTAATTCATTAAAAGTGTAGAAAAGTAAGAGATTAACAAAATTAAGCTATAGAGGATTTGGATTTATAGTTACAATTATTACAGTAGGATTTTAGAAGAAGTAATATTGGAATTTTGGCCATATGGTTTACAAAGTTACTGTCATAAAATATTTATGAGCAAACATCATAGCTTACGTTTGTACTTGTTGTTCATTCGTTTGTTTATTAAATACAGTCATTGACCAGCATAACAATAAAAGAAACATTTGTACTTGTTGAAAATTAAGCAAAATAAAAATAAATTGATGTATATCCAGTTATTTTAAAGTCTTATGGAGCTAAGGATAGTCTTCATTTATTTAAGCTTTGCAAAATTTAGAAGCCAGTGAGATTGGAGGGGAGGGATTTTACACCTTGGAATACCTAATGACTGCTACAGGGACTTTTAGCAATTTAGCAGTACTAGTGGCTTGTAAATAACGTACATAAATTATATTCCTCTTTTTAAAAATGAGTTTTTTTCCCCTTCCTCTACTTTTTTTTGGGGGGGGGGAACAGATGTCACTCATATCGTTCCGTTAAAAACAGAAATGTTTAACCTATCAGCCTGTTGCATTTGAGATGTTAAAATGAAAAATGACATCTATGGCCATTAATATCTTCAATGTATAAACAGCACAGCGTGACACATTCTTGAGAGCTGAAGGCTACAAAATCTCTCTGAAACATAAATAACAAAGCACTCAGAATCATATTTGATGTTGATATTCATCTCTGCTGCCTGGGCTTCTTATGAAAATAGATGCAGTCCAAATGGATCTCCTATAATTGGTTTCAGATAGCGGGGTCAGAAGAAATATGATACAAGAAACTATTACATGGAACAGGCGAAACAAGAATGTTTATACAAGCACTACCCTGTTAAACTGACAATGGGCGTACTCTTTGCAGATAACCAGAAAGGGGTGGGGGGAGGACTTGTCTCAAGAGATTATTTTTATTCGCCATTTTGTTAACAGAATATTTTAACTTTTACTACCTAATGTAAAAATGAGCTTTCTTTTAGCAAGATGTAAGCATTATCTCAAATACCACTCAGTAACAGTGTCCAGAATACTATTAACACTGATGTGAGTGGAAAATTGCCCAGAAGCGCCTATACAGTCAGCTTTAATTTCCACAGGGGGAATCCTTTTTTGGGGGAAAGAGCGGATTAGTTACGTGAATATATAAACATGCAGCTGCCTTATAGTGAGTCAGAGCATAACTCCATCTAGCCCACAGTGGTCTACTCTGCCTGCCAGTGGCGCTCCAGGGTCTCAGACGGATGTCACTCCCAGCAACTACTGTCTCAGATCATTTATCTGGAGATGGTAGGGATCAAAGCTGGGATATGCATGCAAAATTTGTATTGTGACACTGAGCCTCAGTCCCATTTCTGTAAAAGAAACCTGAAAGTACAGTTAGGAAGCTCAAATTCAATCAAGCAGCTATGATATTTAACAGTGCAATCCTACGAATTGTTTCCTGGGCATACCCCCATTGAATAGACCTGAGTATGATTTTGAGTTGACCTGCTTAAAATGGTGCTGCTTATCCCCCTACAACAGAAGCTCAAATAATGTATATAATCAATTAGGAAAAAAGCACAAACAAATAAAAAAAATGACAACACAGTTGAACAGAATAATCGTGGAGGCAATGGATTTTTTTAAAAAAGGGAAGTCTTCTCTTAATATAGAAAATAATAAAGAGTACAAACTCTGGCAAAGGAACAGTAAGGCAAGCCAAGAAGGAATTTGAAGAGAAAAATGATATGAGAGAAAAAGGAAGCTTTTATGACAATGAGCCACCACCCAAGTAGCAAAGCATAGAGGAAAAATATAAGGAGCCAGGTTGAGTATCTGTACCAAGGTCAGGGCAGAAAAGTCTGACCCTCCCATAGGACCCTGAAGTTAACAAAAAAAAAAAAATCCCTCACCTAATTAGCAACTTCTTAATAAAAAAGCACAGTTTAAAATAAAAAGCCTTAAAGACAACAACTGCTAAAAGCTAGCAATCATATACGGGGGAGGCCATCCGGAGTTTTCCACCAAGTATTTGCTGGGCAGAAGTTGAGGGCCTGGTGCAATGAACCTTGACTCTTAGACAGCAAGTCTAAGCATGTCTGCTCAGAAGTAAGTCTCATTTTAGTCAATGGGATACTCCAAGGAAAGTGTTCTTAGGACTATAGCCCTTGGAAACAAGTTTGATTCCTTGACACCAAGTGGCTTACCTAGAGAAGCTGAGAGAAGCAGATAGACAGCTGAGGCCTCAGGCATACCATTTGCATGCTGACAGCTCTTCTGCTTTCATGGAGAATGTACATTTTGCAGCGGGAGGGCAGTATGATGAAGAAGATGAAATGGAGAGAGGTAAGCAGAATCTGTATTGTGTGGAGGACCTGAATAGGGGCCCATGCTATTTAATTTATTCATAAATTATTTGGAGTCAAAGGTGAAGTTGCCATGCATAATTTAATAACGCTCTACCTAAGATACCCAAGTTTGCAGATTATACCAACCTGAATGTGAAGAAATCCAAAGAAACTTGCAAAAGAGTGAGAAATACAAATTCCATGGTAGGGATTATTAGGAAAGGAACCAAACTAAGTCAATTAGTAATGCGATGCCTCATAAACCTATGATGTGGCCATATTTGAATACCATGTACAGTTTTACCCACTCCATTTCAAAAAGAATATGGAAAAGCTAGAAAACGACAACAAAAATGACCTGCGATTTATATCACTTGGTGTTTGGAGAGGCTTCCAAATTAGATGTCTAAAGGAGAGCATAATAGACCTTTGTAAAATTAAGCATGGCACGATGAAAACAGAGAGACATTGTTATCTCATGTAATAAATACAATGCAATCCTAAGCAGGGCCACATCCATTGAAATCAATTGTTTTAGAAGGGTGCCACTCTGCCTAGGACTGCACTATAAATCTCATGGTTACTCAGTGAGGTGGATTGCATGTAGTTTCAGGACAGCCAAAAAGAGGCACCTTTTCACACAATACATGATACATTTTTAAAGTATGGCGTTTAAAGTAATGTTGTGTTGGTTATTAGCTTAAATAGCTTCAAAATAGCTTGAAAAATCCATGGGGGTTAAGCTAACCAATGGCTATTGGAAACTGCTGAATGGAATCTCTGGGTTTAGAGGAATCTTTGAATACCACCTGGCTCTATTTGAGGGCTTTACAGAGACAGTATGCTTCTCCACAGGACTTCTGTTCTTATCCAGCAGGGCATTTAGGTCAAGATATAACAACTTTATAATGAAAACAAAATTCAAATACACCAGAAACAACAATGTAACCAAAGAAGCAGCAAGACTATTCACTAAACAAGTTGTATAAGGAACATTAAGCAAGTTGTATAGGTAGGGAACGGTAAAGATCCCCTGTGCAAGCACCGGGTCATTCCTGACCCATGGGGTGACGTCACATCCCGACATTTACGAGGCAGACTTTGTTTACAGAGTGGCTTGCCAGTGCCTTCCCCAGTCATCTTCCCTTTACCCCCAGCAAGCTGGGTACTCATTTTACCGACCTCGGAACAATGGAAGGCTGAGTCAACCTTGAGCCGGCTACCTGAAACTGACTTCCGACTTCTGTCGGGATCGAACTCAGATAGTGAACAGAGTTTGGACTGCAGTACTGCAGCTTACCACTGCGCCACGGGGCTCCTCAAGTTGTATAAGGAACACTAAATAAAAATAGGGAAAATGTCATTCTTGGGCAATGGTATGACAGAAGAGATTAAAGTTCAGTTCATAGTCATACTAATTTCAAAGAAGAAACATTTAGATAGCATTTATCTAAGTGGAAAATGATAGGCACTGGAACAAAAAAAGACTCCCAACTACTCCACCATACACAAACATCCTAACTTCACACCCAAGTGGATAGATCTCACTTGGCTATGTCTACCCTAAAAAGAGGTCTTTGGGACATCAAGGAAAACATTACTTTAGCCAGTTGCAGCAGTGGCGTGAAAGGTAATTGCAGTGTTAGACATACTAGTAAAGAAACTGAAAACAAGAGGGCAAGTTATCATAATATTGTTACAAATACTGAACACACAAGAATTTGAATACTATACATAGTTTCTTTGTTCTTAAATGTATAAGCCCACCTTTCTTCCATCCTGGATCTCAAATTCCCAGTACACGTTTTACAACAGTAAACTGGATTAGAATAAAACTAGCAAATTAAAGAAATAATTATAATTCTAAACCTTTCTTACTACAGCTGCTACAATCATTTAACCACGGCAACCTTCATTTCTCCTCTCTCTCTCTGAGTATCCAGAATTAATTGAAGGAGCAATCCTAAGAAGGTCTAGAGAGAAGCATTTATTCCCAGGAAAGTGTTCGTCACTGATGACAAAAATATTGCAAACCAATTGACAGATTTTCCCCAAAACAATCCAATTGTGGTTGGCTGTTTTGACTGTGGTCACCAAAGACTTCAACTGAATGGTATTAATGTAGGGGGGAATATAAATCAAAAATAAAAATAAATAAAATGGGCATCATAAAAAAACCTGATTGGGGGAGAGAGGTGTGGGCTATGTGCCAAAGGACTTTACTGGCAGAACTTAAGAGTATCTCCCACGAGTGGCAGGACTCCTAACTCTGGATGGGGGGGGGGGAGTTTTCACCGAAGCAGACAGAAGTTTTAAAACCTGGAATCTACCTTTGTTCTGGGTTTAAACATTCTACCAGATGCTGAGACAGGTGGGACCTATCCTCCTCTGTCAGGGGAGCAGCAGGGAGGCTGCGGTGTGTTTGTTCCATCTAAGGTCTTGTAAAGTAACTTATATTTCATTACATTTCCATAGATCTGTATCTCCTAACTATGATAGCTATTTTATATGTATGTGCTCTAGTTTAATCATTAATAATAAACCTTCTTTTCTGTTTAAGAAAGCAGACTATGACTTAAATTCTACCTACACACTGAAGACCACTCTTACATGCTAAGGATAGGCACACATGGGGGGGGGGTAAAGTAATTGGCAGCTCTCCCGTTTGCACTTGCTCAGAGGCAGCCTTACCAGAGTACGCCAAGGCACTGGTTACTTGAGAGGATGGTGTTTATATCTTGGGGTTGTGGCAAAAAAGAGGAAGCACACTTTTACATGTAGGCAAACACCCAACGTGCATGTGAGAGCATACAGACCCAGGGCGGGACTGGGAGAATAATTCATTTTCCATGTGCAGAATTTGGAGTTGAAGGACAATCACCTTATGGTAGAAGTTGTTTTGTCAATAACTTAAACATTCAATGTTCTCCAAGGAGGTAAATAAATACAACATTCTTCTATATAGGCTTGTGAAAATTAACAGTACAATATAAATATAGGTTCCAAATGTATGGCACTGGAACTAAGGCTGAGAAATAACGGAGATCAGCAATGGCTCACAAAATGTAATTTCTTGTACCACATATGGATAATTTTATTTTATTTACTTATTTATTTATGTTATTTATAATCAGCCTTTTTCACTTGGACTCAAGGCAGATTACACAGAGTGAGTCAATATAATCAACAGGAAGGGATATTCAATAAAAAATACAATAGGATTAGGGTTGTAGAACCAATCAGATATCTAAAACAGAACTGAAATAAAGAGTAAATATTAAAAATTACATAGTAGTACTGTCAGCAACCTAAAATATAGACCACATTGTGTAATAATTTACCTAGATAACTTTCAATGCAATCCTATGCAGTTACGCTGGTTTAAACCCATGGAAATGAATGGGCTTAGACTGGAGTAACTCTCTTTAGGACTGCACTGTCAGTGAATCACTTAATACAGTGCAACTCTAATGCCTGCATAGCAAACTTCTCTTGAATAATTCAGTTTTGCAAAGTTTGCTGAAAGCCAGGAAAGCGGTAGCCTTCCTGACTTCCCCAGACAGGCTATTCCATAAAGTGTGGGCCACAACAGAGAAGGCATATCTACAGGGAGGTGTTGATTTTGCCCATTTGGAGGCTGACACCCACAGAAGACCTTGCTCAGATGAGCAAAGCTGTTGTGGTGGTGCATGGGGGAGAGGCGGTCTTGCAGATATGAGGGTCCAAGCCCATGAAGGGCTTTGTATGTGATAACACAATACCTTAAATTGAGCAGCACAACTGATGGGCAGCCAATGGAGTGACTGTAGAATGGAAGTAATATGCGTGCTCCTTCTAGCTTCTCATAATAGCCAACCTGTGGCACTCAGCACGAACTGGAGTTTCCAAATTGATTCTGAGGGGAGACCAATGTACACTGCATTACAGTAGTCTAGTTTCAAATTGCTGTCATGCTTTGGCACGGATGTCCCAAAGAACCCCAGGTTTCTCAGTTTGAAAAAGAATGTACTTGCAATTATACAGCACCTACCAATTCTCAGTAACCAGAAAATAAATACGCAATTTGAGATGATGTCGACCTACCTGAATTACTATTGAGGTTATATTGCATCCGCCATTAAATTCCAACTAAACAGAAAAAGTAACAGTAATAAACAGATGAATGCTACATGAAGTTTCATAATGCTGTTTAATAAAAGGAAATTAATCACATAATTGTCATAAACCTATTTTCAAACAGCAATCTATCAGAAGGAAATTATGCATCTGTAGTTATTGACCTTCATTTCAGCATGACTGATACATAATTAGACTAGTTTTGTGAAAAATAATAGTTAATTACCAGAACATTTTTTACTTTATTTGGAGGGTTGTTTTTTTTTGATACCTTAGTATTTTTTCACTGTATGTAGGATGCTAATGCACACATACTGTAGCTTTATTTTACACTGAAGCTTTCATATTCAAGATTAAGTGCATTCATTTCTCATTCCTGTCTAAGGACTTCTGGCAAATGATAGGATCCCCCCATCTTTTGGCAAACTAAGGACTAACTACACAATAATTCTTCAGCTATTTGTTATGATTTTATTATTAAACACATTCCAAGAATTTGGGAGTACAAATGCAAACTGGTACTGGCATATTGGGTCCCATAGAGAGTGGGGGGTCAGTGGGGGGAGTGGGAATTGAGCTCGGAGGACATTTGCCTCCAAATGGATACTTTGGTAATAAAGAGGCAGCCCCATTCCTACATCTGAAAGGATCCAAGGTGGGGAAGTTTCTCAGAGTCAATCTTTCTCCCCCTCACAATCATTCCAGCAAATGCATAGGCAGTTTCCCTATGTTGCTGAAAATAATCTTTTGGAGGGAAGCCACATCCTGCCTTGGCTGCTCCTTGTCTTCGTTGCAGGTCCTGGACCAGTGCCTCCAGGTACCTTTTGTCAAAGACATCCCCCGGCAGCAGGAAGAAAGAGTGCATGAGGAACCCTCTTCCCAGGGCAGTTTTGGAAATGGAGATTTGGGATCTTTCTTCTTTTCAACTTGTTTCCTGAAAGAGCAGGGGTTCTCCATCAGTGGTAGGAATCTTCTCCTACCTTACATGCCTAACCCCCCATAGCTAGGCTCATGTATAGTATTTTTTGTCATATCCTTTACAACTGTATTTGCTATTCAAAAAGGGATGTATGACAAGCCCTTTTTCCCTACTGAGGGGACGCACACAATCTCCTAAGATTTTTGGAATCTACATTTGTGTTGAACTATAAACCTTCCCCTCAGTTACCAGGTGTCCTAAAGGTAGTGAGAGGACATAGGCTTTCGGTTCGCTGCTGTGAGGTACGTTTCGTGGTGCACAAGGAGTTTATGGAGATCACTGAGGCAGGATCTGAATATCAGCAACAAAGATTTATTTATTTACAGGTTAGTGTCAAGAAATAGATCAGCAGGACAGGTCTCCAGACAGACAATGGAGAAACCTGGCGGAGGCACTTAAATTTACCTTAGTTATGGCTTTAGAGAGTAGTTAGACTTTTTTTAATGCCTTCAGGCACAAACAGGCTTTTACTGACTAGCCACTAGGTTGGATCCTCTCTTACACACACAGGATTCCACCCACACCAGCCTGCTCTTTCCCAAGATTAAACTGTACAAGGTCTGCTCATCCTCAGAGACAGGCCTAACAATTGGGTACCCTTGTCTCCCACAGACAGAGCTAAACAACTCTGCCACACGACCAGGCAGAGCTACCCTTCACTCTGTCTGCTCTTTTTCCTGAGCCAGACCTGAGCTGTCACTGCTCTCCCCCTGAGGCAGAACTCAACTAACTCCCTCTTCTGCTTCCCGCCAACGTTCCATTCCTCTTTTCAAAGATGACCAGATGCTGGAACAGCACTAGATGCTCAGCTGAGTAGCTGTTTTTCCTTTCAGTGGCAGGACAACCTCCTGTCCATCACAACAAAAATGATTACACATGCACATGGATGAAAAGGAAATATTCAAAATCATATGCACATTTGTATCCTCCTTCTCTACCCTGTTCCCCTTGCTTCTTTGTCTGATCCAGATAAAGGGCTGGATCCAACCAGCTTTTTCACTCAATCGCACACAATTCAGCTCCATTCTACATAGCTTTTGTACATGCAGGTCCCATGATTCTCAGCGTAGCTTTTTTTGGGTGGTCAAAAATGATGCGTCCAACCTTCCTCTTCTAATAAAGAACTTGTCAGCAAAACTGGCCTCCCTACGAGAGGACCGGTAAATAGCAAATGCAAAGATGATTTTTAAAAGGAGATCCAGCAGAGATCTGGGAAATGACAGGCCAGTTAGCCTCACATCTGTGCCAAACAGATGACGGAAACAGTTAAATATAGAATTGGTAGAAACCATTATTATCATGCGTGATGTTAAGAAGAAAAAAGGATTTTTTTCCAAGTACACAATGCTATATATTGAGGTGTAGTTGTTCATCTAAAATAGCTGCTATTGTTTAAGCAAGAATAGTTAAACTTCATGAAGTATTGCCCTCTTCAATAAGGAAAATCATCTGCTTATAATATCAAGGCTTTTCATATGCAATGTCCTTTGTATGCCTTAGTCTCTTTATCACAGAATAAAACAAACCTTGAAGTCATTATTGGTTGGTTAGTGCTTCAGCTGACATAGCAGCAGTTGGATATAATCTGTTTAGAAGGGGTTGCACATCCACCCCATTAGCTTGGGATTCACTACTGTATCTGGATGCTTAGATTTTAGCAGTGGCCAGCAGCATCTTTTACTTACTGAAGTTGGTATGTCCTTTCTTAGAAAAGGCTGACCTTATTAGTAACATTTAGACTCAACTATTGTAATGTGCTGTCTTGTAAGCTACCTTTGCAGGATCTTTGGGAAATGCAAATAGGTTCAATTGCAGCAGATAGCATATTAACTGAAGTCCACTAGATAAAGTATATTACTCTGATATTGTTTAATCTGCATCAGTTACCTACTAATTTTTTTCTCCAGTGAAAAGTGCAGGTGTTGACCTGTAAAGCCCTCAACAGTCTAAAGCCAAATAACACAACACATCCATTATACCTGCATCTGTGCATCTCTTCATTGTCAAGGCATGAGAGCTAGGACACATGATGGACCCTTTTCCAGGGTAGCTCGATGTATGCTGAATCCATTCATCTTTGTCAATGCTGATTTTTGGATAAGCAATAAAGATCTAGGAAGTCTGGGGAAAATTTTGAATCTTCTTTAGCATTTCTGCAGACAGGCAGATTTGGTTTTCTCCCTTTCTCTCTTTATTCCCTGTGATTTTATATGAATCTGATTGTTGTGGGTTTAACTCGTTTTAATTTGTTAATTGTTCCTTAATTAGTATAGATTTTAATTGCTTTAATTATACATTGTTAGCCACTGTGGTAATTTTTTAATTGAAAAGTGGGATCAAAATAAACAAATACAAAAATGATCGCTTCATAATTTTTTCAATGTAGCCTACCTGACTTAGACGTAGTTTTACATGCTTACAAATTTAGCTGACCTAATTTCAGTATTATACATAAACATTCACATTGATTAATTATTTGGTGCCCGGTTTGGAGTTCTAAATCAGGGAAAAGGAGGAGAAAGTAGCTCAGCAGTTAAATGGCATGCACCAATCAGTAACATTAAAGACAGATCTTGCCACCAAAAAAGAATGTGCTGATGTGTCTGTTTCTCCAAGGCTTTGGTCATACCGATCAACTACCGGTTCAGTTTAGATAGTTATTTTTATTTACAAAATTTCTACCCTGCTTTTCTGCCCTTAACAGGGCCACACACCAAGGTGGCTAAAAAATTAAAAACATATGTAATAAAAACGTGTCTTAAAAGCCATTACAACAAACAAAAGCACACCATGAAAACAATGAAAATCAAGGTAATATATACAACGTGGGGAGAGCTTTAACTGGAATCAACATAAGCACCGTCACTCTTATTTTCTTATTAGCTCGTTCTCTGTTGGACAGTGCCTCGGAGAAGACGGAGGCCAATGCCACATTTCCAGCAACATTTCCTCCATCCCCAGCAGCAGGCAGTGGTGCCTCTAGTCAGACCAAAGCAAATGATTTGATTGCTGGCATACAGGCAGACTGCAGACTAGGACAGGGGGATGGAGACAAGTACGATACTCCTCCTTCACTGGCGATAGGCAGCGGTTTTTAATGTGTGAGTACAGCCATCAGTAACATTCTGAGAAACAGAGAGCATTGTGAAGGGGTTGGATTAGATGACCCTGGTGGTCCCTTCCAACTCTATGATTCTAGGGCCAAACTAGATATGTAAAAGATCATTGATGAGGATGGATTTGAAACCACTTGAGGTCTTTAATGTTCCTTAAAACCAGCCATAGGGGTACGTGTTTTGGAGGTTAGCACTTTCCCCCATGCTATTTCCTCACTACAAATGCTCTAGCAGCTACTAGCTACCCCAGAAGGGATAAAGAGAGGCACTATCATGATCACTTGTAAACAAAGTGGGAGAAACCTTTTAAATGAATACGGAGTCCATGGGTAAGAGGAGTTAAATCCCTTCTCCCCCATGGCTTACCTCGCAGTGCCTGTTACATATTTCAGCATTTTTTTTCACTCTTCATGGCTCAGTTCTGGGTTTGGAGTTTGACCAGGAGAAAATGTTTCACAAGCACACAAAGTGCAATGAGGTTACGCAAGGGAAGGGTCAGAGTTTCACTTCCCTCACTTGTATAGTCCATTTTTCGTTCAAACAAAGATGCTCAGTTTCCACTTTAGACTTGAAGACGTGCGCTCATACATGAGAAAGCCACTATTATGTATCATTTGTGGCCATTCGGTGATATTACCTGCTTACGTTGCAAAATACCTGTGTGTGTGTGTGTTCCGTCAAGTTACAGCTGATTTCTGGTGACCCTGTAGGGTTTTCAAGGCAAGAGACCTTCAGAGGTGGTTTGCCATTGCCTGCCTCTGTGTGGGCTGAGAGAGTCATGAGAGAACTGTGACTGGCCCAGGGTTACCCAGCAGGCTTCATGTAGAGGAGTGGGGAATCAAACCCGGTTCTCCAGATTAGAGTCTGCTGCTCTTAACCACTACACCAGATGCTGCACAAGTAGCAGCCAACACTTCTTTCACATATTGTGCTGATCTCCAGCATTATAAAATGGATTCTGAACACAGGTAATTTTAATGAGGGAAGTAGGAAGTTCAGCTTGATTAGTTTATACCATATACTGATACAGACTCTGCTTGAAACTCTTTCCCCAAACAGAAATGATTTATATTCTAACTTGCTCACCTCTTCAGCAACCCTACCCCTTTCCATCACTCACTATGCTCTCTTTTCCCAAGCCAGCTGTTGATTGTTGTTGTCCTAATCTTGTCACTCCTTAAGACTGTCAAGATAAGACTTTTTTTGTGGTTGTTGCCTAACTCGCCAAAACAGCTTTAGGACTTTTCTCTGGATCCAGTGAATATTGCATAGGAATTTTGAATGGCAAACACCATAGTATAAATCCCTTTAATGAAGTAACAAATAAATATATACTACAGAAAAGCCATTTTATACCTCACTCTTTGTCCTAGAGTAATTGAAACACTGGAAACATGTCAAAAGGAACTCACATTACAATGCAATGCTGTCCAAAGGTTTGTTGACACAGACACTAGTGGTAAGTTAAGAGAATTACAGAAACATGACATTCACTACTACTAGGAAAAGTGGTCGTTTATAATCTACAGAGGTATAACCAAGGACTGACTGAAGGACAGATGGAGGGGATCTGTAGCGTATCCCAAGGCACCAGATTCTCAGCTGCCAATATACCTATGTGGTAGAGGGAGGCTGCAGAAAATGAAGCCACAGAGGCTGGCAGATTACCATCATCCATACTCACTACCAACGTTGGAGTCCTATGAAGTACTCAGTCCTCAAGAGCAGGATGGGCTATCAGGATTTTATACCCGCTGAGAACATGACTGTTGCAGCCCCCATCTGGAGAGAAGGGAATAGTCCTAGGTTATCAGGAATTTTAAGGAACTCAGAATGAGCCAGTGTCACATTTAATATTGTTCAGTTGCCTGGAAATTCCTGGATAATTAAATTACACCAGGGACCTCTATGAATCTAGGGTGATGCTCTATAGCTAAGTTAGCAAAAGTGTAATGGTTTAGCATAAGTGTAATGGTTACTCTGTCTCAACTATGGGAGCAGACACTCATGCAGGAAACGGATAAGTTGTAATGAATTCATTTTTGCCTTGAGAGTCAAGATTCAGGATGCCCGTTCCTTCCAAGTTAAGAAGTGGTAACTTAAAATTAACAAGCAATGAGCTGCTTAAAATTGAAAGCCTCCAGGAATGGATGAGAAATTGCCTGAGGCAAATAGCAGAGCATTGTACAAGTGGTACACAGATGACACTTAGCTGCAATTCTCAAGGGAAACTACAGGTTGGCAAGTAGAATGCCACTGAAGGAAAGAGTATTCAAGTAGCTTACAAATAGCAACACAGCAGAATAGCCTTCAAACAAGCAGTCATTAAGATAAAAGCAAGAACAATTTCCCACAACTGTTTATGACCAGAGGATGTGCTTTCTCTAGTCTTGGTTTATTGCTTGTGCTAGTGTTCTTCATAAGCAGCACCCTCAAATGAACTGTAGCTAAAAATATACTCAAGGCCACCATCACTAGCTGTTTAAGAGAAAAGCATTCCTGGGTCTAAGCAGAATCCGATTTGCTCTTTCGATGCATTTTTGCCTTAGATATTGTAAGCTTCCTTGGCAGTGTTAATGGTAAAGCAGATGACTAATGGTCTCCTGCCATGCTTCACCAAGTATAACGGGAACATTCCTAAAGCGGCAAAAACAATTTTGGGAAGCACAAGACCCCTTTTCAGGCCAATTTGTGTTCATCTTGACTGGGCATGAATTAGTCTTCTGAGTTAGTCTGTGTGACTTCCCAGCGGGTGTAATACAGACAGCCAAATGTTCCAGTGCACCACCAGGAGGACTGTTGTCCTGCCCTCAATTTTCAATAACCGTTCCAGTTCTTCGAGGCTTCCATATGTCAAACAATGTTTCAGACCCACATGTTCTTGATAGCTTACTCTTCTTAAACTATGCTCCACATCATACCTGGGATGAGTTTCACCTGCCATTTAAAAAAAATCCCATTTAGGGAAGCCCACGTTTGTTCCTTAATACATGAGAGGTTGGCTAAATGTATGAGGATCCTCTGGACAGATTTAATCCTTCACATTACAAGGATGGGTGAGAGACATCTAAAAGCACTATGCATTTATGGCTATTTATTCCCCCCTCCCCCTACCTGGCACATTGTTCACTAGAACATCAGAGATTTTTCTTGCCTAATTTTCCAGTTCTCAAATTGAAGTATCCTTCCCTGGATTAAAATTTCAGTTTATGTTTGATACAGTCCCTTGCCCAGGAATGCCAGACTTTCAACTTTTGCTTGACTGCAACTGTGATAGGCTTGGTGGTGTCCAAAAAGCAGGGAACCTTTGAAGTAGCACCTCAAGGCACGAGCAGCAGCTCCCAGGCAAGCGGCTGAGAGATGCAGACGCGAGGCCCAAGTACAATCCTTTCAGCTCGAGTTCTCATGAGAGCCAGGGAGCTCTGACAAAGCATACACAGCCGCCATGTTTCCTTTAAAGTGGCCTGTAAAGGGGTTGAGGAGGACACACTTGTGACTGAGCCTTCAATTAGTGGAGGATGTCCCGCTACTGCCTACTCCACAGGCCTTGTCAATAATACCTACATTTTTTTTGAATGAGCTAGCTGTGGAAGCTAATATGTTCTTTACTGGAGGTGTTTAAATGGGTAGTCAAAACCGTATTTAGTTTACCGGGAAATTTCTCATGAGATTATATTTATAGATATTTATGCATAACTGTAGGCTGCATATTTCTTAAGTATTTAGGTTGGTTTGTTGTATTTCATTTGGCTTCATTTTGATAGCTTGTTAGCTACTTTGGGCTTTGAGGAAGGAAGGAGGGATACAAAAGTTTCGAAATAAAAGTAAAACAAATAAGTGGCTGCAAATACTGGAATTATTGAAAAATATGTTCATTTCTAGTGGCATATTCAAAGAGAAATTTATTTTTTTAAGCTCCACTTTAAATTCAGGTAAAATTTGGGGAGTAAACCAAACGTAGTAACAAACCAAAATGCATCTAGCCAGGTGGCCCACTGTCACGTAAATTTCAAACAAAATATGTTAATTGTCAGTAAATAAAGTGCAATCTGAAAAACTGGTATGAGAAATCTTACTGTGACCCACTATTATGCATAATTTAATGCTGGGGAAAGAAAGAAAAATGGAACCAATTAAATTTGGATTTGGCATTGTACAATGTAGTGTTTGCTTGAAAACCGTATACTTGCAATAAGCATGACTATTTTTATGCTTCTGGTAATCAATGCATCCTCACTCATCCAAAGTAATCTTGTGCTGTTCTCAGACCGCTATCTTTGCCCATGGGTGGCCATCTTTAAAGCCCAAAACCAACTGTTTCCAAATACCACAACTTGAAACAAAACCCTATGACTGCCACTGCACCCAACGTCATCCTTTTCCAGGTTTGCATCTAACAAGAAAGAAGACCCGAAAAGCTGAAAGGATGAAGTGACGGCTGTCCTCAGATGGCTAGTACATTTTGTCCTTCCTTCAGCTTTCTTTTTTTAAAAGAAAGTGTGGGGAGAGTCTTTAAAAGAACTATTCCAAACAGAGATCTAACTGTAAAAGACATTGTTGACAATAGTAACTTGTGTCCTTCCTCTGTGGGCCCTTGAAAGGACTGGAATAGAGGGTGAGAACAAAACAAGGAGTCTTTAAGCAGGATAAAGATTTTTTTTCCAAAAAAAAGTTACCGTACTTATATAATATAATACTATACCTCGCTTTCTCAACCTTTCTTAAATTCATCTGATCCTGGTACTGACCATCATATTATACGGTTACGAGCTGCCTTGCTACCAGAACATTTATTATATCTGACATGTGGGTATCAGATATTATGTGAATAATCATCATCTCAAAGCAATAATGTCCAATATTAACCAGCATCTTTTTTTTTTCTAAAGTGAAAACCCCACTGACTCAATCAAGCCTTCCTTCCCAGGAAAGATGCTGTTCATAATTTAAGATGGCCCCTGCCTGTATTTAACCAGTTCTATCATATCCTTTCCTGAAATGAGTTGAAAATTACTTCACACAATACGTTAATATGTGAGTGCACCATATATTTACATAATAGATTTATGTTATTTGCAGTTTCGTTTGCAGTTTCGTTTGCAATTATTTTCCTAATAATTCATAACACTGAATTTGTTCTTTTCACAGCTGCAGTGCACTACGCTGATGTTTTCAGGGATCTTTCCCCAGCATTTATTTCTCTACTATTTTCTTCAGAAATACCACAAAGATAATAAAACATCATCTCAAAATATACCCTAAATCATAATAAAAGGAGCATAAAACTGCAGAAACCAACAAAGATGAAAATATTACAGAAATTGTTCAGGAGCCCACAAAACACTCTGAAAAGTTCTCTGGAATAAACAGATCTTCAATTTAAAAAAGAAAACAGAACAAAATGTACCTTATTAAGGAACTTGTTCTAAAATCTTGTGAGAACAGTCAAAAACACTAGCTGCAAGTTAGATCATAAAAGCATATGGCCAAGTGGGATTTTTTTCCTAATCTGCACTATGTAGACCCAGTTTATATTGCCACGGTCCATGGAGGCATGCATATGCAATGGCTTAATTTCTATGCATTTTCCCACAAAAAAAAGGTGTAAATATAATATTTCACACCCTGGCAATTCCTTTGGCAACTGGCACATCCCTGCTGCTTTGAACAGTATAACTTACTTGGTGAATGGAATGTTGCATAATGGTAGTGACATTCAAATCCAAAAATTCCTCCAAGAGACAACACAAAGTCCAGACAAAACAAAATTCAGAAATATAATGACTCAACAGCAATGGAAGCAAGATACACATATTAGTATTTTGTTGATTAAAGCAATTATAATAGTTAAAATATAAAATATGATACACTATCTCAGATTAATGTTAAGATTCTTTTATACATTGCAAAAGTTGCTCAGGCAGCAACTGGTTAAATCTAAGGATTCTTTCCACTAAGCTTAGAGTATCTCTCTACCAGATGGCTCCTCAATTAATGAAAGGGAGTCCTTGGATTTAACCCATTATGTGTAAAATCATTAACTCCAGGTAAGGTGGAGTCTGGGTGCCAAGCTGGGGGTTTAGCACACTGCCGATTGGATAATCCCATCTTTCGCCCTATTTGTGCTATGAAAATACAGAAGCAGGTGATATCTACAGTCAAGGACAGAGAAGTAGGGCAGGTAGTAAATATGTTATATTTTACCCTCCTTTCTTAAATTAGAAAGGAGGCCAGAATTTTTATACACTAATACTTTACAAAATACAGAAACGATACCACTTTAAAATTTACAGGTCTCATGTGCCCATCTATGTAATGTATGAGAGTCTGTTAATGCCGTGAACAGATCTGTATTGTAGTTTTAAGAGACATAAGGTCTGTAGTGAAGATGGCTCAATGAAGTCTTTGACATGCCTTATCTGTCAAATACTTTTATTTCTTCCATCGACCCAGATACATTCTCCTCAAGCTTCTGAATTCAAAGGGAAGACCTCGTTCCCCCCTTACCTCAATAACAGACAATTGACCCTAGACTTTGTCCTCAACTGAACACTTTTATGTATCCTTTTCTATCCGCAAGGAATTTAAACATAATACATTGCAAAGTACTAGAGATATGACAAATCTAATAATACAGTCCTTGTATCACAATCCAAGTCATCCTGTGGTGCAGTTAGTGCTAAACCAGTGAACTAAGTATATTCACTACTTCATTTTGCCCTTTTTAGGTTTGCTCTAGAATAAATATGTTTATTACAATGAATTCATAGTATGTGTGGTTCTATAATTTTATTTCCTTCCTGTAACCAGTTTTAACATATTACATTATCAAAAATAATATTGTGAATTATAATAATCCTCATACTTGCTTAATCCCAGCTGCCAAACATCTGCCTCAAACAAAAGGTCTTAGAGCGCTTGCCTTGTCTAATCATCATCAATGGATGAAAGGAATTCCCTCCTAAATGTGCAGAGTCTAAAAAGAATGCCTTTTTAGATTTATGGTACTGCTAGGAGGGACCAGACTTTGGGAAGTCAAAGAAGAAGGTACAGCAATGGGTCAAGAGGTAGCTAACTGTACACCTCAGTAAACAAAGAAAGTCCTGACATAATTCCAGATTTTCTCCTAGAAATCCAGGCCTTGACAAATAATTATCTTGAACTTGTTGCAGCTCAGCTCCAACTGCCTTCAGCCCAGTCTAACACTAAGACTGTTCTCATGTTATTCTCACCAAGCATATTTCTTCCGTGCTCCATCACTGCCCCTTACCACATGGAGTATAAAGAAACATTTGAAAGGGGACTGCACTGCTATTTGAATGTGGGATCTCACAGTGGGTTCAAAATCCATGTTAAGCAGAGAATAATACATTCCAGATCCAAAATGGGAAATCCTTCATTTATTTTATTATAGAGCCAGTGTGGTGAATAGAGCGTTAGGCCAGGATCTGGAAGATCCAAGTCCCAATCTCAACTCTGCCATGAATGCTTGCTAGGTGACCTTGGGCCAGTTGTCAGCCAAACCTATCCCACAGGGTTGTTGTGAGTATAAAATGGAGAAGGGAGAATGTTATAAGCCACTTTGGATCCCCATTGTAGAGGGAAGTAGGGTACAAATGAGGCTAAATAATTATTTTCTGATTGTGATAAGTGAAGTAGAAGGAAGCTCCCAAGTCCAAGAATACTTTTGAATTGCACAAGCAAAGCTCACTTGGCATGTATGAAGTTGGTCTTGCAACTATGAGTCCTTCTTGGAGAATCCTGTCAAATTATTCACTACTGCTGAAGAGGCATTGTACCAAAACAGTTAAAACCACTGAATTAAATATTCATTTCTCTGCTAACGAAGTTACTAGAACTCATTGTCAGGATTTTTTGGCACCCCTCCCCAATACTTTAAGCTCAGCCTGCACTGGATCCACATCACAACAACATGTATTAAACTGTTCCCGACATCACTTGTCTTTTCACTGAGATTTTTTTTAAGCAAACTTCACACACAGTAGCCAGAACCTTAATTAACAGTCACGTGCAACTTCCAGAATGGGGAAGAGAAGACCAGCCTTTTCTTTCTCTTTCCTTTCTTTTTTTGAAAGCAACCCCACAGCACACTGCTTAGACAATTCCCTTGGGTTTCTAAGGCATGGCAGCAACCATTTTGAAGAACTAGGAACTACCCTGGGAACTCTAAATTCCTGATGTGTTTTAAGTACTTTGACAGGCATGCAAATCATATTGGAGAGATTTTGTGCTCTTAAGGTAGATGTTATCTACAGAAGCTTAAATGTTTCATGAAAAGCTAACTTCTAAAAGTCTTTTGAGACAACCAGTGGAAAGCAAGGAGGGTGCCAGAGTTTCAAGCACACAGGTAGTGTTGTGAGAAATCTGCAAAATGTAGTGTAGGATTGCACTCTTTTACAAGTCGTTCACTTTAGAGATCAACATTTTAATTAACTCTAGTCCTCCTTGAATTATACCCCATGACACAATACATTTAATTTAATAAATAGAGTGGCTATGAATTCCTTCCTAACAGCTAACAATTCTCTACTGTCCAAAAATGTTGCTTTCTAGTCCCACTGACTCGCATATCCCAACAGAATTATTGCTGTTCTACTTCCTTGTGCAGTGCTTAAAGGGGCATCTAAGTCCTGAGTATCTGTGTTAGTAGATCTATCTGCAACACTGCTGTGTCAGATAACAGCTGGGGAGGCCCACATTCAAATTCCCACACAGCTACAAAGCTCTACGAGTTAACTCTCTCAGTTTATCCTACTTCACAGCTTTGTGAGGATAAAATGGGAGCGGCATAACAATATACAACTCAGATCTTTGCAGGAAGGATAGGATAAAAAATATGAATAGGCTAACTCAATGTAGAGGTTATCTTATTCTTCCCCCCCCCCCTTGAAAAAAGAAGCACTTTTAGTTGGCATTAATTGCAATGCCAAAAGTTAAGTGGGCATTTAAATATATCCCTCTGAAATTTACAAGATTTAACAATGTTGTGCTTTACCTGGATATTAGACACAGTGATTACAACTTTGTTCTCTTCACACAGCCTTAGCTCACATACAAGGTAACTGGACCCTTATCCTCTGTGCTCAATCAGACAGCTTTCTGGTGACCAGAAATCCAGCCAACAAGTGATTAATTGAAATACAAAAACATAAAACAATGACCTTTTGATTTAGGTATTTCAGATCTCACACCTGTAAAGCTACTTGATAATTCTATTCTGAGAACTATAGGGGAAATATCTACAAATCTAGAAAACAAATTGCTTTCTGAATTCCATTGGTCAATGGTATCTTTGCATGGTAAAACTGATTTCTATAAAGGAAATTGTTGAAAAGAATGCAAAGTAATCATTCTCTTAAAACAGAAGTGAAGCAATACCGAAATATGAGGGCTATCACACTGTTCACTGGTACAAAAGTACAGCTGTGGATAAATTAACCCTAATTAAGAAGTTGAGGTTGCAATCCTAAGAACACTGTCTGGGGAATAAGCCCTACCAAACAAAATGAGTTACTTTTGAACAGACCTGCTTAGGATTGCTCCCTCAGAGAGAACTAATGGGTCACACACACTTCCATTACCACTACCACTTCTACCCTTTTTGGGAATTAATTGCCTCCATCAGTTTATCCTAGCTAAAGCTTTATATTGGCTGCTTAACCAGGGTTTGGAACAGGTTTCAGCTCCTGATTAAAATCAGAACCAACGAACCATTTAACACTAAATGAATCCAGCATCAGAAGTGCAGACAGAATTTGCTCCTGAGAGGAGAGGGGAATTGGCTGGGAACATTAATCTTACAACCCTCTCTAACTCTCTTAATCATGTTTAGAAGATGCCCAGTGGTATTGCCTCTCCAATCACCATAGGAGATACAACATAGGAGCATTTAAAAAAAAATCTATAGAGTTGCTTGCTTTTTAAAGATAGTTGTTAACTAAAAAAACTACTCAGCTTTTGTCAAAGCCACCAGAACATTATGGCGCCTGTAAATAAACAAAACAAAACATTAAATAAACAAACCAGTCTGCATATTAATGCTTTGAAGAAATTGAAAAATAACCTCTCTGTCTAATAGTACAGCAGAGATTTCTCCAGCATACATGAAAACATTACCACGTCTAACATTTTGCACTTCTTGTGAAGGCTATATATCCCCCAAATAATGACGGAATAAACAGATGTCTTTTGTTTCACAGTCTAGGGATTGTCTCTGTCAGAGGTGGGGTTGCCAGCAGAACAGTGGAGGGGGAACATGGGGGGGGGAACAGGATGGCATCACATCACTTCTGGGGAAAACCCAGAAGTGACATCTGGCCCTCTAGAAATCACCAGAAACGCTACAGTTTTACCATAGTGTTATAGTGATTCCTAGAAAGGCATGACATCATGTCTGGGTTTTCCCCAGAAGTGAGGTCACTCCATTGGCCCAATAATCACTTAAATTCTTCTTTTTCCTGCTGCTACTCCAAGAGACAGCAGGACAAAAGAGGTGGGTGCCGGGGGATCCCCCCTCCTGCACCAGCGGACTGACAACCCTGGTTACAGAAATGTTCAAGAAAAGATTAAAAAAATATAAGACACTAGATTTTCACTAGGGATGTGGCAGTAGTTCCATTCCTGAGGCGTATACCGTTCTTCCACTTTTGTGGCCAATTATTTCAAACCTGCCCAAATTTGTATGCAAGCTGGTCAGAGAAAAACAGTAGCTCAATGGGGGCATCAGAGTGGGATGTATATATTCTGAAGCACATTTAAATGTGCATTCCCAATCATAAGCAATGTAACTGAAGCTCAGTTTGAGATGTAGATGGGCAAGGTCTGAAGTGTAAATACAACCAGCCCTAATTACTGCTTCCTCAAACCAATTTAACCCTCCTAACTCCTTTCATATAAAACACACAAAAAATAATACGGGTGATTCTGGTCAAAGCCCTTCTATATCATCTATCATTTGGCCCACTTTTACCCAACAATCATAAATCTAACCTATACTAAGCACAAGGCAGGTTTATCATGTGAGTAGAAGATATGAATGACAGCCCATTCCTAAAGGGGAGGTAGATCCACGGAAGCCGGGAGTGCCGAAGCTGCACTGCTTGCTCTGAGGCTTCCTGGCCACTGCAAAGGGGAAAAAGGGGTATTTAAAAATTTACAAAAGGAAAAATAGTGGGAAATGCCCCATTGAAAACAGCGAGGCACTAAAGTG
>NC_079314.1:61897878-61942878 GCF_029931775.1 Euleptes europaea
ACAATAGCTAGTCATTATAAACTGGGTTAAAACTCTAATGATATCTCACAACACCATCGATTGATGAACTTTCAAAGACACCAATTTAGTTTACTGATAGTTTCGGGGGGGGAAAAAAGCTCACATAGCTTTCTTTGTTGGACTATTCCACATTCTTCCCAGTGAATCAAGAATGTAAATTAAGACAAAATGATTCTTTTTCAATTTCATGCTGAAGTAGCTCAAGTTAGTGGATGTAATTTCTCCTAACAAGAAAAATTTATCACTGTACAGCTCACTCAGTTACCCCTTATAGTGAGTCGCAATATACATTTATGGAAGTGAAAGGATAAAAGGATTGATAAATGTGGCACAGGAACAGACCTTTTAACTAATTCTAAAAAAAGGCAACCGTATTAAATTACTTTAAAAATATTTACATTCTCAAAATGCACCGCACCATCAACCCCATACAATTAAATGATGTAATTTGTGATCATACCAGTTATGCTTTTGTAATTGAAGTCTACTTCTTGAAGAAAGAAAAAAATGTTAAACAGAATTTTGATTATAGAAACAATTAAATCTGAGCTTAACTGAAGCCTCTTACCACCGGATCCCTGTGCGTGTTTACTTGGAAGTCAGTCCCACAGAATTCAACAAGACTTATTTTCTACTAAGTGTGCTTATTTGCTAGCAATTTTCTACTTTTAAATACTGTGCATCTCCAAGCAGAGAAGAAACCAAGGTCACTTTTACAGAAAGGTGATTTTGGTTTCTTTAGAGAGCATGATTAAATAAATAAATAAATAACCCTATGCATCTATAGGAATTACAAAGAAAATATACACATGTGCTCCTCCAAATGATATGTTTGGGAAGGCAGTATTTCTTAAAAACTGAACATGATATTCCAAGCAGTTGCTGCTCTTTATGTCTTTAATATCTTCATGCTGATGTAAGAACCAATCAAAAATCATGTATATGGATTCAATATGGAGATAGTCTCATGTAGAACATGGAAATGCCTTCCTTTTCCCTTATGAAACATAGCTCATTCTGTCAAATATGATAGTGTGTTAGAGAAAGAGGGAGGGATGAGGGGCTCACTAGCATTCAGTCCCTTTCTACTGTAAGGTGCTGGATGCCTTCTTTCTTCCCTGCCCCATCATTGACTTTCTTACACTGGAAAGAAGGATCTCAGAATTTCCACAAATGGGGGCCCTGTAATGGAATGAACAGGTTGGGCTAATTTCTGCTGCACTTACTAACCAAGTTACAGCATAGTTCTAATGCCATCCATTTTCAAGAAAGCCCAAGTGAATCCAGTTATTTAATTCCAGAAGCATTTGTTTAGGAATGGATGAAAGTCACTTAACTGTTGCTTTGACAGATATGATCAATAATGCCACGGAAGAAATTCAGCTGAAGACTGTGAAGGCAGGAAAAATCTAGTGCAGGCCCAGCGTGGTGCAGTGGTTAAGAGTAGCAGACTCTAATCTGGAGAGCTGGATATGATTCCCCGCTATAGGTGTGCAAAAAATAAAAAAATAAAAAATAAGTAACATTTGGATTCAGGTCTAATGGACCTGAATTTTTTTTTTGTGAAACCTGGATATTCCTGACCCCCCAATATTGGGAATATTCAGATTCCCGAAAAAAATGGATCCAAATTTTACCCCCATCTCCCCCTCACCTCACGTACCTTGAGTCCGGCGGCCACCTCCAATCCCCACGTAGAGCCTGGAGATGGCAGCCAGTGCAGAGTGGCCTCCAAGCCCCATATGGAGCCCAGTAGTGGTGGCCGGCCCAGCTTTGCACCACCCATCAACTTCAAGCCCCATGTAGAGCCCAGAGGAGGCTGTGGTGGCCAGCCCAGCTCTGCGCTGTCCATCACCTCTGAGCCCCACGTGGAGTCCGGAGGCAGTGAAGTTCTGCACCGGCCTGGCTAGCTAGCAGGTGATGGGGAGAGGGAGGGAAATGGGAAGGAGAGAGGGGATTCTCCTCAGATTTTTTAAAATGGTGGTGGGGGCCAAAGTGGCCCGAATAATGCTGAAAAAATTCAGTATGATTTGGGACCCACTTTTCGGCTCCCTTTAAATTGCCACCTTTTTTCGAGAGGAAACAAACCTGAAAAATACCTATAAGGTATACCCATAAGGTATTTTTCGGGGTGGGGGTGGTTTGGCTTTGCTGAACGTACTCCCTATTTCGCACTCCTCCACATGAGTGGTGGACTCTAATCTAGAGAACCAGGTTTGATTCCCCGTTCCTCCACATGAAGACTACTGGGTGACCTTTAGCAAGTCACAGTTCTCTCAGAACTCTCTCAGCCACACCTACCTGTGTGGGCAGACAAATGGAAGGCGACTGTAAGCTACTTTGAGACTCCTTATTGTAGAGAAAAGTAATGTATAAAAATCAGCCTTCTGTGCACTGTAGTGTTATATGGAAGGTAGGGACATTTTAAGATGTTTATAGTTCTTCCCTTTTCCACTAGTAAAGTATTACGCTTCTTCATTAATCCAAAATATGTGTACATTATTTAATTTTAATAAGAGGTTTATAAAATGAATTGCAGTAGTATGTAGCTACCACTGAGTACCATGGAACAAATATTGGAATGTGGGGCAAAGCCAATGAGAATCTGACATGACTTCATAGCATTATAAGATTGTAATAATTTGTTGAACACATTTATTACCTTAGCAAGGTGTTTTCTAGCATATCTAATGAATAATAGTTCTATGTATTGTTCTGTTCCATCTTAAATAAAGACTATTCGTAATCTCGGGAGGGAAGGCAACATGGTGTAGCCCAATCTTGTCTGATCTCGGCTGCTAAGCAGGGTCAGTACTTTGATGGGAGACCTCCAAGGAAGGCTCTGCAGAGATAGGCAATGGCAAACCACCTCTGCTTTTCACTGGCCATGAAAGCTCCTTGCTGGGATCACCATAGGTTGGTTGCAATTTAATGGCACTTATATGTGTACAATTAATCTATTATATTTAATAGTTAAAAAGAAATGGCTAAGTGATTTTGAAAAAATATGTCCCACGCCAACACTCCCCAATCCTGTTTTTCTTTCTGACAATAGCCAATGCACAGTTATCAGTGAGAGATTGTCTCCCTGAGTGCAACTAACATAGACTGTATATAAACAGCATTCTCTTTCAAGAAGCACAGGAAGCAGATCCCTTTGGACTCCCATATCCCAGAGGCAAAACTCTGTGCAGGCCAATTATGTGTCAAGACTAACTCACCACACCTACTGAGCATGGTAAAGCTCTCTGTTGATTTCAGTCTTTCTAGTCTGAACACAGTCAGAAAATCTCCTTCATACTGTTGGACTCCTTCATTCAACATGTTGGGAGCCAACTTGAGAGTGTTCCCCAGGGTTCAGTACAATACCCTATGTTTTTAATATCTATATAAAGTCACTGATTGAGAGAACACTCAGCTACACAATTCTTAATGTAATCCTCATGATGCGACTCCTGAATTGGTGTCTGAAAACCATGGTCAAAGAGACAAGAGGAACTGCAGAGGAATTACAGTGTTGCAGACAGCTATGTGGGAGAAATCTTTAATTTGCTCCATCAATGCTGCTGTGCTAATATGAAGATGATGGGAGGAAGTTTACCTAGGAATGCAGTCTCCAACTCATACACACAGATTTTTGTTAAGCAGAAGAGTCACTAGCAATATACTATGCTGAGCAGAAGCTTCACAGCTTCACTTTTCCAGTTGTGAACCAGTAAGGCTGGAATTTGTTATCAGAGATTTATATCCCCCACCCCCTAACAACACATTAAGAAATAACATTTTAAAACTATATATTAAGAACTGTTTAGGCTACAATCTGATTTATGGTTTTCAGTGAAAGAATAATGAAAGGTAGTGAAGGGGGAAAGTGATTTGTTCAGGACTGGAGCAAGAAGAATTGCAAAAAGAGTAGAGAGTTGCTAAGTGCTAGTTGGCTGAGGCATTCAAGATGGTCACAGTGGGATGAAGAAATCCGTTTGGGAAAGGCTTGTTAAAAGTCCAGATAGGAAAACACAGAGTACAAAAAAGGAAGTCTTAAACAAGAATGATATTGAATAAACAAATTAAGTCAGAGTTAAGAGATACAGCTGAAAGAGTTAAAGCAAGAGCTTAAATAATAAAAGACAGAAATAAGTTCCTGGTTTGCTATGAGAATGAGAGAATAGGACTGATGAAAACAAAATGGTTAGTGAAAGCTGGCCAATGAGATCACATGTTCACACACACACATACCCCTCACCTGCCCCTGAATTGGCCCAGAGAAGAACTCTGTAAGAGTAAGGGTGTGGTCATCTGTAAGAGTAAGGGCTAGATAAGAAATATGAAGCCACCACGAAAGCAAAATAATACATAAAAAATAAACAATGATACAAAGTGAAGATAATAAACTTTAAAAACCCCACCTATAAAATTAATCAATATCCAATTGCTGGAAATACTTAAGGCGAACAATCTCAAGCTTCTATTAGAACAGCTTAGTGTAGTATATAATATTCCTTTCAGTGGTTCATGCTTCAAATGTTATGAAGAACATGGTGATAGAAATCAGTGTAAAAATAGACAATGTACAGGTACTCAGATCTTTGAGTTACATCATCTTCCAGAGGAGCAAGGAATAGTCAGGCTTCCCTGTTTCACAGTTGACATTAACTAGTTGCAGTGCATTATTTTCTGCTATGAAAGTGGCTATGAGATACTTGAGTTGAAAAGCAACTCATATCTATATTAAATGAATATATTTCAGCTACCTGGTTGGTGTTATTTTAGCTCCCCACCCCCAAATACACTACTTTCCCACCTCTGCATCTGTCAAAATTCTCTCTTCTACATATAACTGTTAAAATAGTTAAGTCCGATCTTCTGTTGCATCTAGCCAATCTATTCT
Organism: Euleptes europaea; assembly: GCF_029931775.1. Lineage (NCBI taxonomy): Eukaryota > Metazoa > Chordata > Lepidosauria > Squamata > Sphaerodactylidae > Euleptes > Euleptes europaea. Next base: position 61,902,788 of record NC_079314.1, read on the forward strand.
TAGACTGAGCCTAACTGCTCCTCATACTACATATGGCAAAATAAAGTATGATTTACTTCTACAAGAAAAAAACAACATTTTCAAAAACACATGAAGATCCTTTATAGAGAGTCACATCTAGGGATGCCATTGCCTTGTTTCTAGAGGGAGAACTCCCTTCAATCCTCCCTGGTTTTTGTTGCTGCTTGAATGAGCAGCAAGGGTAAACAGGGAGGAGGAAATGACATTGCATGATACCTTGACATTTCCAGCTGAAAATCTGGAAGCAACGTGGTGATACTCTAGAAATCCCCTGGATTTCTATGGTCAAATCATAGGGATCTGGTGGGGTTCCTAGACTGTCATCATAACTCTTGCAGGTTTTCAGCTGGAAATGTTATTACAGCGTCATAGTGCCACCATTTCTGCTCACCTCTATCACTGGGAAGACCATCAAGTCCTGGCAACCCTAGTTAGACTCTTGACCTGTAAAAGTCAATATTGCATACTTGGAAGAGGCTCTCCAGGATCTCTGGTAGAGGCATTTCACATCACTTACTACTCTTTTAACAGGGGAGGTGAGATATTGAAGCTGGAACATGCAAAGCACGGGCTCTATCACTATGCCATGGTCCTTCCTCAAAGGACTTAGCTTATAATGATATGCTGGACTTAGGGGTTCTGAGAGTACTCGACAGAAGGGAATAGTGAAGATGTGGACTGAACTACAATACCCTCCCTTTTGTGAGGCATGGCCTGGTGGTTTGAACCGACTGAGACTTTTATTTATTTGGTTTACTATTTGCAATGAACTTTTATTCTTTGAGATCTCACTGCATCTTTAATGGCAAAAATTAAGACATTAAATGCCTAACACTGTCCTCTTTTGCATGAAAATTAAATAAAGAAAATTAAAACCTAGGTAAAGGCAAGAAGATCAAAGGTCAGGTGTGGGGTGCATCAAGGTTCTGTCATTTCAACCATGTTATTCAATAACCAGGTCAGGCTATTTGATGAGTAGGTCCAAAGCTTTGAGGTTGATGTCATTAATATGCTGATGACACTCAGGTCTCTCTCATTAACTATCTGATGAACTTGATATATTGGTACAGTTTCTGAGTGATTATTCTGTAGAGTAACTGTTGTGTTTTAACTCATATATACTTTGTATTCCTATAAGTAAAGCAATGGAAGAAAATTGGTGTTAATCAGTCCCGTGAGGTTTTAAGAACCACACGCTGATGAACCCAGTCAAGGTTTTGAGGTAGGAAGGAGAAATTGAGTTTATCAATGAATACACATTTTAAAGGCAGACTAGTCAGAATTTAACAGAGCTGAATTTCTATTTTGCTGTGATTAAAAGAATCTGCTTCAATGCTAACCAGAAATAGTACATTTATGTACCCAAACAAAATTTTTGCTTAGCAAACTGGAAAACAAGTATTTCTTGCTGCTCCTATAAGAAAGGCAGACTAGACTGTGAAGCAGGCTTAAATATTTTCAGATGGAACCTAAAAAGTGGATTTAGCTGTCATTTACCCAGATTACAATCAATTGGTAAACATAAATGTTTGGGATGGGATCCAGTGATCCAGTGGCCCAAATATAACAGATCTTTCCAATACTTCTCCCTAGCAGTCCTTTCCAGCCCTGGGGACTTGAAGTGAAAAAGGGAAAAGGGCCTCAATCACCCCTTCCTCTGTCTCCTAACACAAATGAAAAGAAACCAAATTTTCCCCATTCTCCCTCCTCATGCAGCCCCCGACCCACGTGACTATTAGTCAACATATTCATACCAATTAACTTTTACAGGAGTCAGAAGAGACTTCTAGGAAGAATATGGGAAAGATCCATAATCACGAACACTTTCTGCTGACCATAGTCCTTGGATCTGTGAAGAAAAATTCCCTGTTTAGTATTAGGGTTCTGATTACTGATGGGCAAATTACCTTTGGCACAATTTGGAATTGGCTTAGTATTTCCAAGCTCTATCTGAGAATTCTTAGAAAAAATACTCACTCCGTTGCTCTTTGCTCACAACATTGACAACTGTTTGCCAATGCACCATTAGTTTTCAATTGCCAGTCTAAATTTCATTTCATTTCTTCCAAGTCCTGGATGCTACTCAGTGGTCAGTCAGAGCACTGCAAAATTAAGAAACTTGATCTGCTTAGTGCTTCATTCAAAGGTTCTCCCACCTTGAGCATGTTACTACACAAACACATGCAATGCAGCTTGAATAGTGTACATCTCATTTTAAATTCCAAGCAAGAGAACAAACTTCTCAGGAAACAATGTATGAATATATGAATCTGCCTTATACCGAGTCAGACCACAGATTGCCCTAGTTCAGTCCTGTCTGCTCGGACAGGCTGCATTGCTCAATATTTTATGCAGAAAAGGGTCTCTTTCAACTGCAGCTACCTGAGACCCTTTAACTGGAGATACCAAGGGCGGAACATGGGGCCTTTGGGATTCAAAGCATGTTCCGTACCACTGAGCCAGGACCTCCCAAGGAGGCTTATGTCATGTATTCATGATGCTTGCTTTGCAATGCATCTGAGCATTACAAGCCAGACAAATTCATATTCTGAATCAGATAACTAAAAAGAAAGCAACATCTTTAGTTTCAGTATGAGAGATTACAATGCAGCACCTTGTCCTCACAAATTAGAATACAATCATATCCAGGTAATCTAAGATACAGCATACACTAAACTCAACTGATACTCTTTGCAACAAAGTCAGTAAGATGTAATATTTCAGGGACAAAAGCTCCTGGGATAAGTAACAATGAATCACAATATCATGAAAAGTAATATAAAATAGACAACAATACAAAACCAGTCATCACAAAGTAACCAGAGACCACTGCTCTTAACCACTACACCATGCTGGCTTCTCTCTAAACATGAGCTATAAATCTCATTCCCATGTAGCAATGCAAGAAGATGCACAAACATCTGTGATCCAACTGAGAACTCATTAAAAAATATTTACAAGCATTCATGACCTATTATTGGAGCACTAACTGTAAGGTCACTCTAAGCTCATAGGTAAGAATCACGGTCTGTGATTCTCTCAGTTCTCTTTTTACATGCCATAAATGTCACACCAAAGCAGTGCAACCCACCTGGGACAGACTGCTTTATAACCCAGAGCATCACACAAGGACAACCAAAAGCTACTAGTCCTAATCAAAGGATATCTTTAGTGTTGACTAAAGGCACTAAAGCAAGCACAAGTAAAGGTACAAAAGCAGGCCTCACAAACCTTCTAGTATTAGCTTAGTACAAGAAGGACCTGCAATAAAATGTTGCATATTCTGTTGTTGTTTTTCGTGCAATCCCCCACCGTCTGGCTGGTTAGAAGCCAGCGCAGAAATTTAAACAGGGCAGCTTAAAAGGGGGCTATGAAGGCATGCGGGGGGGGGGGGGGGAGGCGCCTTCTCATCCCTGGCAGCTCAGTTGCCCTCTTTAAACTTTCCTGCTAGCTTGTAAGTGGCCAAGCTGTGGGGAGAAGCAGTGCCACAGATGGACGAGTGGGAATGAAGAATTCTTCTGTCTCCATCCCTCGCCTGCCAGTGCAGCCAGGCCAGGTGTGCCTTCCAGCCTCACAACTGAGACCACTGAAGCTTCTTCCTCCCCACTGCTACTGCCATTCCCCAGGCCACTATAACTCCTGCCCCCCACTACTGACAATGCATTGAGAAGGTAATATGTGCATTGTCTGTGCATGTGCAGACAATGCTCTTTTATTTTGGGGGGGGGATTTAAGCCCTCAATGCATTTTTTTTAAGATTTCAGATTTTTCTGCAAACCTGGGGGATCTCCCAAGTTTGCAGGAAAATATGTTTAGCATCAGTGTGGTCCCAATCTCCAGACTTAGATATCTGCAAATGGGGGCCACACTTTACTATTAGGTATATAGATTCTTTAGCTTAGTATTGTAATGTTTAGAAAACTAAAGTTATACTAATAGAATGAGCTGCTGGATTCCTCACTAGAGGGCTGCTTGGGATCTTTTGTTTCCAGCATACCTCCATAAAACCACTTACGAATGCCTTTCTAGAAACACCATAATCTGTCATGGAGGACTGGTTTTCCTTTAGTCTGAGGATGATACAGACTAATGCACACATACAAAAATCCCTTCTGGTGAATGCTGCATCTTGTACAAAGGCAACATGAAGGTAAAGGAAGTAAATAATATGATACCAGTTCAGCTTCTATACATTTATGTTGTTCCAACAGATCTAGAATGAGATCTAGGGTGAAAATCATAGCCAGGATCTTGGAAGAATGGCCTGTGTGATTAACAGAGTGCCACTGGAATTACCTGTGCTTTTACCATTGCAGCCCTGAGAGAGTACTCTGCCCAGGAGTGGGAGAAGGAAAGGTACATAAACTCATGGTCACTTCTGAGATAGTGTGTCTGCTGGTAGGACTAATGAATGTCTATGTCTGTTCAATAATCAGACTGTGCGTAGCACCTGGAATCAGACAGATCTATCTCTGGACACTCCACAGTCCAGTCAAGGAGACTGTACAACTGCAAATGGATAAGCTACTGACTTCAGGTCAAGTTGTTGCCAACTGAGCCAATCAACCTCCTGGTTGTTATTTTAGATGCCTGCTGCCACTTGGATGACAAAAGGAACTTGCCCATGGGAACAGAATTCTGCAAGAACTATATACATATCTATACACATCCAACAGGTGACTCACTCTTTGACATAAGCCATCACATTAACACTGTCTGCTTCCTGAATCAATACTAGATGAACTACTCACAATTGCAGAAGATTGATGCGCAGCTCTGAATTTTGCAGTGACCATTTGGCCTGCATTGTTTATGACATGCTATATGTTAGGCTGCCTTTAAAGGCAACCGGCAAGTGTCAGTTAGTGCAAAATGTGTGTAAACACCTGTCTTTTGACCGGGATAAACTACTATGAACAAGCTGTTCTTGTGCTAAAACAGGTTCACTGGTTACTTATTTGTTTTCATGTTTAATGTAAGGGTGCTGGTTATAATCTTTAAATCCTTTCATAGCCTGTGACCCACACATCTTAAAGACTGCCTCTTCCTATATAAACTGAAGCAGGGTTATATTCTTCAAAACAACTTTTTTTCTGTGGACTCCATCCATTAGAGAGGTCTGTCTTCCTTTTCATGAACTGTTTTCAGTTGCTGTCCTGATTCCTTGAATTATTTTGAACTATTGTTCTGATTCCTTGGAACAAGCTTCCAGAATGGTAAAGAAGGTATTGTTCTTGCTGGCATTTAGAAATATTACATGGCTGTCCTTTTCTGGATTGCTGATCTGATTTTTGCTGCAGATTCTTTGTATAATGTTTTGTGTCTGTGTTTGTGATATGTTTTATAATTTATTACTTCTACATTTTATGCCTGTTGGCATACTTGAGAACTTGTTTAAGCCTCTGTTGGAAAAGACAGGATAAAAATTAAAATACATATGAATAGATGACAATGTAAGATAGCTTCCCAACCATAATTCATTATGATCAAATATGGAAACGGATGTAGGCGGAATCAAGCCCATGGGATACTAAAACATGATATTATGGACCAGAAACAACATTGACCCCCTCATTTAGAATCTCATCAAATATTGGCACACCATGGCCACTATTTGACCTTTTCTGTCCAGTGAAAATAACATTTTGTGGAGTTCTGTTCACTTGGTAACATCCAGATTAATCAGGGATCAGTGGTGTATCAATTTATCAGGGAACTGTGTTATATCTAGGCTTAAGTTCTAAGAGCTGCTAGTTGAGCCTTCTGCAGAGATGGTGCTTGGATGAGAAAATAGCAACCCCCTCGTTTCAGAGATGTCACCATGACTACCTTTTTCATTGCCTTGGGAAATGAGGAGAGATCAAAGGTCAATGTGCAATATGGATATTACTCTCTGTTGAAACAAAAGCAGAGGTAATTTTAATTATAGGGCTCAACAAAAATGTGAAGACAGGCATCCTTTTGATCTGCTAATAACCAAGAAGACTACTGGATCCATCAGTGGGAGAGGCTAACTTTCCCATTTCAGTTTCACATCTCAGTTTTACGAATCCACTGAAGCAATCTGAAGACAAGTCTTGGACCTTCAGCCATCTTTGGAACTACAAAAACTATGGAACACCTACTGACCCCATCTGACTAGAACCAAGCTACATATGCTGCTAGAAGTTCCAATACTGAAAACTCCAGGCATGTTATTTGGTGCTAAACAGCCGTGGGGATGACTAATCTAGATTGGGACCATGGGACCTCTATCTCCTTGCCATTTGCCTGACAGGAAATGTTTGGCCATTCCATGCTGCTTTCAGCTCCAGTAGGGAAAAAGACAGGTACCTGTGTTGTCCTCTTATTTTCTCCCTACCAGGATTTAAAGAAGGCCTGAACTCCAGTCAAATGTAATTTGGCCATGACATGGAAAACAGGTAATGCCTGCCACATTGCACCAACTTTATTCAAGGTAGAGCATGACCCATCAGAAAAGATTCCTTTTTCCCTGAACATCAATATTTCTATGAGCTGCCCAGGAAGAGAAATTCCATTCTGGATTGAGCACCCTTAGTCCATGAAGTGGGGATAACCCAGGGGTCGCAAAAGTGCGGCTCCCGAGCCGCATGCGGCTCTTTGAGCCCTTGAGTGCAGCTCTTTCCATGTCCGGGCCCAGCTGAGTAGCGAAAGGGGCGGGGGGCAAGAGAGAGTCTGCGCAGGAGGCGCTTGGGTTACGTAGGAGCGACCACGTGCCGCTGCTGCTGGCGGGCCTGCTGTGGGGAGAAGTCTGTGCAGGAGGCACTCGAATTACAAAGGAGCGACCACGTGCTGCTGCCGCTGGCTGGCCTGCTGTGGGGATTGGGGGTTTCTTAAGCAGCGAGGGAGCAGCTGCCGTTTCGATATTTGCACGGTAAGCCCACCTGCTGCCTCTTGGCTTCTACTGTTGGCTCCTCGAGTCCCTCTTCAGAAAGGCTTGAGAGAAATTCTCATTGCTTTGGACGCGCTTCGCCCGGACAAGGAAGCCCCGGGCAGCGCCTTTCTCGCTTGAGGCTGCCCGCAGCCTGGAGGGGAGGGGGAGGCAGAGAGCGAGCTGCCCCGGCGGCCGCCACCTCCCCCCTCCCTGCTGCGCGGGCCTCTCTTTAGGTACGGCCGCTCTCGCCCCCAGGGCTGCAGAGCGGGCCCAAGGCCGTGCTCAGGCCGCCACTGGGAGGGGGGAGGGGGCTGGCGCCGTGGCCTCGAGGGAGGGAGGGAGGGGCAGTTGGGGGACTCTCCTTTCTCCCCCCCGTGGAAGCCGCCTGGGCGCACGATCCTGCCTGCCTGCCTGCCCCCCAGCTGGGGGGGGGGCTCCTCCAGCCAAGCCACCTTGCCCGGGCACCTGCCTGCCTGCCCTGAATCTGGAGCCCGTCGGTCCCAGAATGGTAGGGGGGGTGAGCACCTGGCCCTCCCTCTGGCCAGGAGGGAACTGGCATGTCCGTGGCGGGGGGGGGGAAGGATGGACTGTGCATCTCCCCCTTGTTTGTTTGCATGGAACACACACAGACCGGGGACCTGCTGGCCTCTTCCTCTGTGCCTGGGATCCCTAGACATCTGGACCCTCGCTGGGTGATGGTGGTGGTGGGGAGAAAACAGTGGGCCTTTTTGTCTGGCAATTGTTAGCCCTCCCCTGGCCTATTACTACAGGTTTCCCCTCTTCCTGCTACTTTGTGCCTCTTTCAAAAGGAACCGGGGGGGGGTTTACACTCTCCCCACAGCCATTCACCACCCCACTGTGCAGTAGGTGCTCTACTGGTTTCCACTTATGCTAAATTTTAATTAAAGTTTAATAAGTTAATAAACAGTGTACCTACCTATATAGTTTGAGTTTAAAAAATTTGGCTCTCAAAAAAAATCTCAATCGTTGTACTGTTGATATTTGGCTCTCTTGACTAATGAGTTTGGCGACCCCTGGGATAACCCAAAGCGGTTTCTCTCTGGGGCATCCTCACTTTTCATGCTGAGGTTTTCATGCTCTTTCATGGTGTCTGCCATGTTCTTCAGTCTGGAAAGCTAGACTTTTCTCACATACATTGAAGGACCTTGAGCAGTTTGATCAGTGATCACTTCTGCCCCCATGCTGAAGAATTCATGTTCACTAACATATCTTTGTAGCAGTGATGTGCTGAAGTTTATCTTGAAGGACAGATCTTAATGATAGGGAAGAAGATAACTGTAGGAAGGAAGTACTGTTTCAAACCGGATAGCCATAACTGGCTAGCTACATTTTTGGTCTCTTTATAGAAAGATTTTTTTTAGTTTAAACATTTTATTAGATAAAATATTTACCTGAACTGTAAGGCAAATAAGAGTAATCCTGAAGAACCACATGCTGTTTCAGATTCTACTGATAATTTCTAGTTAACGAGCAAGAAGATCGATGAAAATTCATGTGTGACCCAGTACATTTGTTTAACTTACTGAAAATTGGCTTAAACCTGAACTGTCTAATTGTGCTGGCAGTAGTCCAGCAATTAAAGAGTTTAAGATGTTCATCTGGAGACATGCTTCAGTATCTCATTTATTCAGTTTTAACACATTTAATGTGGCTTTTGCAGAAGCTGTATGGTTGTACTCAGGACCCACTTAACAAGAGTTTAAAACATTCAGAATGGCAATGAATGCCATAAGGTTCAGATGTAAACCATATTATTTATGTAAAACAAACACCAAACAAAGTATAGCAAAAATACAACAGTCTAATGCTAATCTCAGCATGCATCCGGGCAAAATGAAGTCTACCTAAAATTTCTAAAAGGAGCCACAATGAATTTTTTAGGTGCCCCAGTGCCTGGGATTTGTCAAGTCCTGTTCTAAAACAATTTAATATTACTATACATTTTAAGAGTTTAATGGTTAAGTTATTGTATTAAGAGTTTTAATGGTTAAATACTGTGGTTTTATTGTATTATCATGATTGTTGTTACTCGTCCTGAGCCCAGCGTTTGCTGGGGATTGAGGGAGGGATAGAAATCCAAATCAATCAATCAATCAATCAAGTGGGCATATGAATCTGTCTTTTACCAAGTCTGACAACTGCTCCATTTAGCTCAGTCCTGGCAGCTCCAACAAGGCAGCTGAGCAGTCTAGTGGAGAGAGTATGGCCCTGCACTCGTCAACTGTGAAGAGGGGCCCCAGCCTGAGGAATGCTCCTGGCCAATGAGGGTAACACCTTGGGTATGAGAAAGTACCAACAGGTAGCTCAAGTAAACAGGGGATGGCATTGGACTGGGCTGGACTCCTGCACACACTTGGGTCCTAAAAAGGGTGGTCTGGTGCAGTTTAGGGTTGTCCAATGCAGTTTAGGGCTGGATCAAGAGGGAGAGGGAGGAAACTACTCCCAAAGGGGCTGAGACCTGAGGAACCCTGTTACTTTGCATTTGGCTGGTGAATAAATTTTTGTTGTTGTTGTTGTTTGTTTGTTTTTTCGACTTCTATGCCGCCCTTTCCTGACTATGTCAGGCTCAGGGCCGCTCACAGCAATTCCAACAACAATTAAAATGCAACAGTTAAAAATGTCGCATTCTTCTGCGTCCGGTGTGCTTTCTGGAAATACCTGGATGTGGTCTGACAGTCCCCTTCAGCTTGCTTAGACTGGTGCCCTTGGACTCCCCATGACAGGCAAACCCCACAACCCTTCTTACTCTGGGACTTCCTGTATTCAAGCCCCTGTACTCAGCTACAGCCCCTCTCTTAAAAGAGCACCTGTAGGCTCCCATCTAGCTTTGGAAAGACATAAATTTTAAGTTATTAAAGTTAAAATTACTTGTATAATGTGGGTTTTTAAAAATTCTTTTAGGTTTTTTTTTAAATTACAGGTTCACTCCTCCATATCACTTTTTAGCTTTCTGAGGACAGAGGTTGCTAGAGTGCACACTAACATATAAAATCTACATCAGATTAAACAGCAATTGAATATCCACTGTAAAGAACTAAGTGTAATACAAAGTTTTCTTACATGACTGATTAAATCAGTGAAGTAAAGAGCTAGCACTGAAAGCTGAAATATCATACAGTTTTAAGTATTATCCAACAATGAATGTTTCATTTCTTTGTAATATCCAGCAGCTAATTTGCTTAAAATTGACACCAAAAAGTCTTTGCTCCCCCCTTTGCACTTGGATTGTTATATATTTAAGTAGATCTCCTCTAAAGACACTGAAGATGATTCACCCATCGCTCTTCATAAAGAGAAGTGATATTTATTTAAAACCAAAGTGTTTAGTACCTCTACTTCTGTAATGTTTCCACTGATACCCATTATAATGCTAATGAAAAATTCTTTATAATTTTAACAATAACCCCAAATGCATTCTGCACTACTCACATCTTTCTTACTTTACAACGAACAATGGTTTTCATTATTATTTTTTCATATTAATGGCACTTTCAGTTATCCAAAACACATTTCCGGTATGCACACAAGAGTACTATCTATGGATGGGTGCAGGTTAATAGCAACAGTTCTAATGCTTTACCAAGTGCAATTTGCAATATGATTTCTTAAGCAAAAATATCCAAAGATAAAAAGACTCTATAAACCATTTCCCCATCAAATCACTTTTTAAAAATCTCTGATAGCACAAGCAGAAGAACTATGCTTCATTGTTATAGATGAAAAGTGCTAATCTATGGCTGGGCTTGGCACTGGGGAAGGGGAGGTTGAAATACACTTTCCTATCTATTTCATGACTGCAAATTCAGTGTAATCAGGGGACCACCACCATCCTGGTATGGAATACAGCACAAGAGGCCAATGACTGGCTAAGGATTGTTTGTGTACTGTGGCCTACATTGTACTGATGGCTCTTGGCAGAACTGGTCTCCAATTATCATTATTAAAAAAACACTAGAGTCGCCAAGGCAGCAAACAATTAAAAAAATTAAAACACATTGTAACACACACACTAAACAAAACATGTAAATACATAAATGGGAAGGACAGTCACTGGAGGTTAGTGAGAGAACACCAAACAAAACAGAAGATGTATAAAAGAACAATGTATTAATTAATATTCTGTAAGACCTTCTACAAGCCATACAAGTATCAGTGGGCCAATGCTGAACAAATAATAATAATTAGAAAGTGAATTTATCCATTAAAATATTACATCTATATGGAAATATCAGGTCCTCTTAATGAATGTATAGTTGGATCACAATGGAATAAATAAAAAAACAGGACTTCTGTAACACTGCCTAAGTAAATAAATTCAGGGCTGTCTAGTTTGCAAGATCCTGTCTGGCATGCTATAGAGATGTAATCCAAATGTTCTTCCCCCCAACAGTACTTTATAACTTTTTAAGAGGGAAAATACTGAACATTTACCTATACTGTTTACATTATCCTCTTTTAAACATTGTGGTACTATTACTTTCAATTGTCATCTCAGATGCTGGTCTACACCTTTTCATTGGCAAGCTGTGCTGGATGCAATGGCTCCATTTGGAACCAAGACATATTTTAAAGAATTCTAAGGAACATGGCAAGCAATTAGCACAGGTTCAATGTGTACTTTTATTTAACAACTACTGAATATTTAATAAATGTACTTCTGGAATAATTTTCACAGACTAACAATAACATAGACACTGAGGTTATAAACAGTTGCTTCATATTAATGGTTATTGCTAAAGCATATAGTATACACAAATGTACTCAGGAAAGGACACATTACATGCATTTAATCTTCAACTTTCAACCATTCCCAAGTCTGTCTGCATGCTGGAATCCTTCACTAAAGTGTTTTTAATGACATACATGCCTGTAATATCATCAAAAAAAACCCTTAGCAAACAGACAGTGAGCTTGTGGTGAACAGTGATGCACATCTATTTAGGGGAGGGGCTGTGGTTCAGTAGTAACGCATCTGCTTGGCGTGCAGAAGGTCCCAGATCCAATCTCCATCATCTCCAGTTAAGGATGAGGTAGTAGGCGATGTGAAAGACCTCTACCAGCGAGAGCCAGCGTGGTGTAGTGGTTAAGAGTGTTGGACTCTAATCTGGACAACCGGTTTTGATTCCCCACTCCTCCACATGAGTGGAGCACTGTAATCTGGTGAACCGGGTTGTTTTCCCCACTCCTACACATGAAGGCAGCTGAGTGACCTTGGGCTAGTCACAGTTCTCTTAAAGCTCTCTCAGCCTCACCTGTCTTGTTGTGGGGAGAGAAAGGGAAGGAGATTGTAAGCTGGTTTGATTCTCCTTAAAAAGATAGAGAAAATCAGCATATAAAAACAAATTGTGATATTATTTACTGTGTTATATGTATATAATGGTATAGTCTGCTCCTCCCCCATTAGTTATAGGAGTTAGATAGGTCCCAGAGGGCGGATTTCTTGTTACCAGTTTCTAGTTTAGTTGATGTTGCTGTGAGCTATAGCTGGGGCCCGTTGGAGTTGATGTTATACAAATAAAAGCTGTTGGATGGACCCGAAAGTGAGTACTCTTGCCTGATGCTGTATGCCTTAAAAGGGGATCATTACACCAACTCTTCTTCTTCTTCGACCTGAAACTATGGAGAGCAGTTGGAGACTGAGTAGACAACACTAACCTTAATGGACTAGTGGCCTGATTCAGTAAAAGGAAACTTAATGTGTGTTCATGTATTTGAATCAAGGCTGTTTCAAACACATGTTTTGCATGCATTCTCTGGCATTTCCAGTTAAAGTATGTCAGGTAGCAGGTGCTGGGAGAGACCTTTCTCTGTCTGAGATCCTGGAAAGACACTGCCAGTCAAAGTAAAAAATACTGATCTTGATGGACCAATAGTGGGAACTGGTCTTAAGTCCAGCACAAAATTTCAGATGTATAAATCCTGCAATATTATACAAATCCCTAAACTCTGTAGCTTTATCTGACTCAAGACAACCTCTTATATGGTGGCACAGCAAATTTTTAAAGAAGCCTCCTATGCTATCAACAAGGGCTAACACAACAGTAACAAGCAACTCTTATTTTCTATTTATGTTATTCATATACAATGTAACTTTGAAACTCCTGAGTTATTATGGGGGTGAAAAGTGATGCCATGTTTTTTACATTACACAGAGAGTACAAGAACAAATGTGAGAGTTCTAGCTGTGGTTAAAAGACTGAATAATGTAAATTGTGTACCAAGCAAGTAAGAGTATGGTAATGCAAGAGCTGAACCAAAAATTCTACTTTCTGGATGTCCCTGGCTATTTAAATTTGTTACAAAAGCAAAACATGCAACTCAGCTCTCCAATGACAATCAATGTTTACAAGCACAACACTGAAAAATTCAGAATATTCATAGACTTTGAAAACATTAAACATACACACATGCAAAATGCTAACGCTTAAATTTGCCAAGTAATGAATGATTCAGTACATCTTATTTGCTCAGTGTTGTAAATAAATCAACAGTAGTTGGGCAAAATTGTTATTCTGTTAGCCTGAAAAAATAACTCTAATCTTGAAGTAAAAAGGGGTGACCAACAACTTACAGCTCCCTGGAGTAGATCCAATTGTCCTCCAAGGAACTTTCCTATAGTCTAAGGAACCTAGGTTGGTCTTCCTCCAACAAAAGAGCCACTTAGGCTACTTAGGCTGGAGGAAGGCTTCAAACTTTGCTCAGTGGAGTGATAGAATCTACTTCCCATGTAAGCTCTCCTAAAAAAATTGAAAAAGTGGGATCATTTCAGAAGCTGTTCTATGGTGTAAGTGCAGAGTCTAAAGTAATTAATTTCACTGCCACATTGCATGCATTCACTTGCCATATGTTTAGATACTTATTTGGGACTGCTGCATAATACAACATTAACAGCCCATTCCTGAGGGGGGGGCGCAAAACCTCTTAGGCGGCAGCCTGACCCTGCCGCTGGAGTCAGTGCATGTAATCATGCAATTACATGCACTTAACGCCAGCGGGGAGGTCAGGGCCACAGGCGGAGGAGCGCCGTGGGGCCGCACCTCGCCTCTCCGCCAGCGTGGCCTCTCCGTGGCGTCGGCAACGGTGCAGAAAGGCTACGTTGATGCAGGGGGGTGTTTCGGGGGCAGGCCGGGGGGAAGAGCCGCTGGTTAGGCCACTTTCCCTTTTGGCCACTTGCATCGGCAGCCGGAACGGAGTTGCTGCGCTTGCTATTTTGCAGGTGCAACCTCGCTGTTTTCAATGGGGTGAAAAGACCCAGTTACCCCCCCCCCCCCGCAAAACAGTTTTTTTGTTTAACAGCGTAGGCGAAATGGCTTAGGAAGAGGCGCAGCCACGCCTCTTCCCCACCGTTCCCCTATGCCGTCAGCTCAGGAATGGGCTGCAATTGTGCAGAATCAATAATGAGAAAACTAGAACATTGATTTAAAGGCCAATATACTTCAACCTTTTAATTTGGTTGAAACAGGAAAATAAGGCAAAAGCTGGGCATCACCAAACCAGTCATTTACCATGGGAAACCACTCTGAAGTACAAACCTGTGACCTCTTGCTGGCAAATTCTCAGTAGTTAAATGCCACATAATGCTAATTTTCAGCACCAGTGTTTTTATTAGTTCAAATGCCACTATCAGAAAAAAAGGTATAAAAGGCTATAAAGTTTTGCATTGGATTTGTTCTTGTCTTCTTTCACTACCTCCATAAAACGACTATTCCTCTTTAAGTCAGTGTGTTATGTCTCCCTTTGTCTTCCTTCCCCAAACCTGACCTCCACGCCTCTCCACCCTTCCTTGCCTGTTTCTTAACGTGGACATCCCCAGCCTCCCTTGAAATCTAACTGGCAGGCTTTGTCCCTTCGTTCTTTATCACACTCTTACTGTCATCCTCCACTAGGGTTTTCTTCCCTCACTCCATTCTACCTCTTTCACCCATTCTCCAATCTTCCATGTACTTTTGGGGACACATATTCGCCATCTCCCTTCCCCCCCAGTGGTCTTGCCTGGACTAGCCATGTGGCACAACTTTTGGGGTGAACCCTAAAGTGAACTGGACACTAGGAATTTATGGTTATTTTGGAATTGCCTTGATGATGCTGTCTTTACCAAAGTGTTTAGAACCATAATTTAATAATTGCTTCCATATTTAGAACTGTTTAAAAGTACATTTATGCCTAGAATAATTTACTTTTACTTTCCTTTATTCTATACCTTCAAGTAAGATCAATAAAGATAAAATTAACATTAGTCTCCTCTGAGGCCTGGAAAGATAGTAGTTTGTTTGTGACCTATGAATTCAGCCACTGCCTAGTAAGAATATCTGAACTGGTATCAAATATGTATTTCCTTTCATACAATATTTAATCACCAGTATGGATGCGCAGATCCTTTCTAATCTCTTGAACACAATCCTAAGTAATTTAAAATCGATGAGAGTTTCATTTCAGTGCGATGTAGATTTCAGGGCACTTACTCAAAGTATAGTATGTATATGTATATATATGTGTGTGTGTGTGTGTGTGTGTATATATATATATATACATATATATATATATATATATATATATATATATATATATATATATATATATATATTCTCTCTAAAAGTAGCCTAGAGGGAATTAAGGGGATTTTTCTCTCCCAGTCCTTTTATTTCACTGACAACAGTGCTCAGCCTTCATTTTCATGCTTCGTTTTTCTATATGTGCAAATCTTATTTTAAAAAGTAACCTATGAACCAAAAGTAATTTATGCTCTATTGAAATTTCAACTATTTGTAGTCATGCTGGCACTGACTTTCACAGATTGAAGTCAACGTCAACACCAATGGTAAAAGTCAACCATCCAGGTTGCCACCTAAATGCTACCTATTTACTACTTGAACCACTGAGGCCCCAATTATTTGAACAAATAAACTGGCAATACAAACTGGAACTACTGACCGATTCACATAGTAGGTTAATCACTATATTGCCTGAGGCACAATTTAACTAGCTTAAGCTTCCACAGATGCTAAAAACAAAGGATAAAATCCTACATAGACTTTGATTGCTTAAGTCCCATTGGTTTCAGTGGGATTTAAGCACCTATGTATGCATGATTGCATACTTCTATACTCAGGCTGCTCTGCATTCATCAGATCATAAACATATGACACAGTGAGTCAAGCCATTGGTCACCTACTCTGACTGGTAGTGGCTTTCCAGGGTCTCTCTTATCTACCTAAATTATTTAACTAGAAATGCCAGGGATTCAATCTGAGACCTTCTGCGTCCAAGGCAGATGCTCTACCACCAAGTCATGGTTCAAACAGCAATTGAAATTACTCATTGAACTATTCATTGAACATTGAAATTACTCATTGAGAAATTGAACTACTCATACATTGCATTGCTTCAGTTCAATTAAAACTCACAGTAACATCAATCAGATGCAACAGGATAAGTAGTGAAAGACAATGTTCTTCTTTAAAGGGTTAAGCAAAATATGAGGTGTCTAAGGCTGCAATCCTAAAAACACTTTCCTGGGGATCTGCCCAACTGATTAAAAGGGCCTTACTTCTATTTTAGGATTGCTCTCTAAATGTGTTTGAGATCAGGTAGAAGGTTCTGGATTCTCCCTATATTTGAAAATTAAGGCACACATTTATCATTAGATGCAAACCATACCAATCAAAGCTTAGCCTGTAGACAGATTTTTTAAAATTTAAATAAACAGTTACTTCCAGCCTAAATTAACTGGCCTGGTTTTCATCTGATCAAAAATTAATTTACAAATGTGAGGATCCAGCTGGTCACATTGGCCACACATAATTCAGTTTTTGATTTTGTTCCCTGTCCTATTGTGTATGGTCAGACAATTTTTTGGGGGGAGGGGAGAGAAACACCCTCAGCATGTTAAATTTATTGTGTACTGGAACAATATTTAATGCATATAAAATATATAAAAAATCACATCTGATAAAATAGATTGTTTCCTTTAAAAGTTCAGGCTAAAATAAAGTTAATGCTTTTTCATCTAAATTAGTGCAGCAAGTAATACAAGGCC
The DNA here is from genome assembly GCF_029931775.1 of Euleptes europaea. NCBI lineage: Eukaryota > Metazoa > Chordata > Lepidosauria > Squamata > Sphaerodactylidae > Euleptes > Euleptes europaea. The sequence goes on from NC_079314.1 coordinate 61,919,761, forward strand.
AGAAGATCTTTTGAACTGCAACAACAAATGCTGTGGAGTGTGTATTACCAATGTATACAATACATTTCTCTGTATGATGTATAGTAAGGATATGAGTGAGGGAAAAGACATTTTTTGCCAATGAGAATCTGTCCTAATTTGTTGAAGAAAAAACATCTGATGAAATAAACCCTTGCCTGTGACAGTTTCTGTTACAATAAATTGCTCTTTAAAGTACCTCATTTTATATCCCACCATGCTTCCATAGAGCTCAGGGAAGGTTACAAAGAATTTGCAAGTAGTCTCTCAGCAAAGCACTGACCACAACCAGCCCTGTTTAGCTTCAACAAGGTTGCTAAAGGACGCGCCTTCAAATCATGTCCTGGGACAGCAATCATTACTGGCTACCAGGAATCCACAGCCAAAGCTAAACCAGATCTTTGTTTATGACAAGCTTGGTATTTCCGTGGTCCTACAATATACACAAATACATTACTTAGATTATTGTTCTGACTTGACCTTGCCCAAATTGTCATGTTGATCTTCTGTGTCAGGACCCATTATGAGAAGTTGTCTAGTTGAAACCACTATGCTAGTCGGTCTAGCCTATCCTAATTTTCTAATACTCTCTTGCCAAATCTTTTCTCCCCAAAACTAGGCTATCGCACAATCCCTCCAAACATTCAAAAATATGGACTGACTCTAGGGTTGCCAGGTCCCCCACGGCCACCGGCAGGAGATGGGAAGGTAGGATGGCCAGATGCAGGTTGGGAAACTCCTGGAGATTTGGGGATGGAGCCTGGGGAGGACAGGAACATCAGTGGGGTACAATGCCATAGAGTCCACCCTCCAAAAACATCCATTTTCTCCAGGGGAACTTTTCTCTGTAGTCTGGAGACGAGTTGTAATTCCAAGGGATTCCAAGGTCCCACCGGGAGGCTGGCATTCCTAACTGATCCTCCAAAAATCTGGTATTTTTCTTAAACATGATGTTTAAAAGTATGTAGCTTTAAATAACAACAAAACATAATTACACCGCTTTTTACATGTAGCACAGGGGTCGGCAAACTCATTAGTCAAAAGAGCCAAATATCAACAGTACAACGATTGAGATTTCTTTTGAGAGCCAAATTTCTTAAACTTAAACTATATAGGTAGGTACACTGTTTATTAACTTAATAAACTCTAATTAAAGTTTTAGGTCTTAATTAAACTATAGGTACACTGAATAAAACTTGATATCATACTTAAAGGTAATCTTATTTATTGATAAAAATTAAATTGTAAGTCCCTGCCATTTCCCCCTCCCCGTCTGGAGTCCTCGACTGGAGGCCTGGTCTACCGCCATAAAAGCCTATTGGTAGACCTGGCCTCCGGCTGAGTCCCATTGGGAGGCCAGGTCTACCCATTGGCTTTCTTGGCAGTAGACCTGGCCTCTGGAGGCCCATAGAAGCCAATTGGTAGACCTGGCCTCTGAAGAGGGACTTTTTTCCCCTCCTCGGAGTCCAGGTCTACTGCCAAGAAAGCCAGTGGGTAGACATGGCCTCCCAATGGGACTCAGCCGGAGGCCAGGTCTACCAAAGGAAGCCCGCCCTGCCCAACAGCTGATAGGTGGGCGGGGGGGGCAGGAACCGCCGAGCCGCCCGCCCAGCAATCGCGCGGCTAGACAGGAGGGGAGGCTTTAGCCTCACAACCATTGAGGGCAAGGGAAAGGGGGACCTGGCCATTCTCCATGGCGGGGGGGGGGAGACAGCGCGCCTGCTCACCTGCTCTCTCGCACTCGCTCTCTCAGGCGCGTGGCTCCGCAGCCCACCTGCCGGCGCGAGCGGGCGTGAGAGCAGGGGCTCTGAACCAAGTTCGGAGAGCCGCACTCAACGGGCCAAAGAGCCGCATGTGGCTCGGGAGCCGCAGTTTGCAGACCCCTGACCTAGCAGTGGTCTTTTATTTAAAATAGGAATAATAAAAAGACAAAACAAACATGAGAGAGCTAACAAAGCATTTCACAATCAATTTGAAAATAATTTCATAAGCACACTGCAGGGTAGAAGATAGGAAGTGATCGACGGGACCATGAGAGTGCTGCTTTATTTTTCATGGAACTAAACCCAGTTTCTAGGTATGCATGACAGACAGGAGGCTATCTGACTCATTGTTGTCAAACTGTCAAGCCCCTGCAATGGCCTGAACAGATCTGAAGGATGCAGCTACATCCAAACAATTTTCAGGGAGCTGGTAGAATGCTGAGGGAAGAGAAGAAGAACAGTTGGTTTTTATATGTCGACTTTCTCTACCACTGAAGGAAGAATCAAACCAGCTTACAATCACCTTCCCTTCCCCCCCTACAACAGACACCCTGTGAGGTGGGTGGGACTGAGCGTGACTAGCCCAAGGTCACCTAGCTGGCTTCATGTGTATGAGTGGGGGGGGGGAAATCCAGTTCACCAGATTAGCGTCTGCCACTCATCTGAAGGAGTGGGGAATCAAACCCAGTTCTCCACATCAGAGTCCACCACTCCAAACCACTACTCTTAACCACTACACCACGCTAGCTAATAACTATTGAGTTGTGACTTCAATTCTTTCGTTTAATCTTAATATCTCAATTTCTCTTTCTTTTTCTTTAAACTCCTGAACCTGTGCTAACCGGGCTAATCTAAATTCTTTATTTTCCAGATCTCTACTTGATCTGTATTTACATTCTCCTCCTCAGTCTCTGTGCTATCTCTTGTGGCTTCTATTTCTGCCCCTCTTCTTTGATCCACCGGAGTCACTCTGACAAAACTTTTACTTCACATAATATAATAAAACTCTTGTATCCCTGGATCCCATCACAGTGAGCATCAATTTGTAATGGGCCTTATAAAATTTCAGGGAATTATACATATTAACAAGTAACTCTTCCCTATGTCCTCCAAGGTATTTCAGAATGGTGTGATTATGACTTTATTTCTATGGCTGTTGAATTGTGAGATCAATATTGTGGGGTTAAACTTTTATGCTTCATTAAAACCACTAAAGCACTGGAGGCAAGTTTATAAAAGAATAGTAGTTGTGATTTATTTTTCTCCTCAAAATGGTTACTATTCTTAAGTGGCTGAAGGCAGAGCATACAAGTTAGGGAATAATTTAACTTCACAGACTTGGTTCAGGCATATATTTTTCTGGTCCACAGATTCTGGTCCAAAGTTTTATGAATGATTTATTTACAAATTCGCAAGTAATTTCAGAGAATGTATGTCATTTCACCGCCAATCTCAGAAGTCAGTCATGAACTTCACCTTAGGTTTATCTCTCTCAGATCTCAAAGTCCTGACAAACCAGTTACAACCAGTGAACAATAGACTCAAAACTATTGTCGAAGGCTTTCACGGTCAGAGTTCATTGGTTCTTGTAGGTTATCCGGGCTGTGTAACCGTGGTCTTGGAATTTTCTTTCCTGACGTTTCGCCAGCAACTGTGGCGAAAGATGCCTGCCACAGTTGCTGGCGAAACGCCAGGAAAGAAAATTCCAAGACCACGGTTACACAGCCCGGATAACCTACAAGAACCAAAGACTCAAAACTGATTAGACCCTAGGATCTACTAGGATCCTACTACGGAATTTTGCATCATTCAATATGTCATGTTAACACTTATGCCTTGCTTCAGTTCTGTTTTAAGACTTCTGATTGGTTCTATAACCCTCATCCTATTGCATCGTTTACTGAATGTCTCATCCATTAATTGTATTGACTCACCCTGCATAATCTGCCTTGAGTCCAAGTGAGAAAGGCGGACAATAAATAACGTAAATAACTAAATAAATTGACCCATATATACAGGTGTTTTATTTTTTAGAAGCCAGTTGCTGTGTGGCTGTGAACACAAGAGAACCTGGACCCAACTCTTTAAAAACACAAACATCTTCTTTTACCCACAGTCTGCTCTACCCTCTAGAAAGACTCTGTATAATTTGTCTGCTCTCTACAAAAGTTAGTCCTCATCCATCATTCCTCTTCTCTCCCCTTACATTCCATCACCTGGATGTAGCCTCAACCTTAAAATCCGCTTGGGCTGTCAAGGGGACTGCTGCTTGACAGCTAGGGGACAGACAGCCTCCTGTCCATTCCAATGTGAAGTTGAAAGTGTACATGCATAATGACCTGTAGTCTTTTTGGAATTGGACCAAACCATGGGCAACATTCACAACCATGGTCTTGGTATTTTCTTTCCTGATGTTTCGCCAGCAGCTGTGGCAGGCATCTTCAGAGGAGTAACACTGAAGGACAGTGTCTCTCAGTGTCAAGTGTGTAGGAAGAGTAATATATAGTCGGAAAGGGGTTGGGTTTGAGCTGAATCATTGTCCTGAATCACTGAAAGGGTTGGATTTGATTCAGCTCAAACTCAACCCCTTTCTGACTATATATTACTCTTCCTACACACTTGACACTGAGAGACACTGTTCTTCAGTGTTACTCCAATGAAGAAGCCTGCCACAGCTGCTGGCGAAACGTCAGGAAAGAAAATACCAAGACCACGGTCACACAGCCCAGATAACCTACAAGAACCAATGAACTCTGACCGTGAAAGCCTTCGACAACATTCACAACATTTTATAGCTCAATACACCTTGGAATATTCCAAACAAGACGAACTTAACAAGGGCTAAGTTACTGCATGGCTCCAGATGACAACTTTTCTGGGGGTGTATTAAAGACGTACCCCTATTTGCCTGTCATTTTTATTTATATCATTACTGAAATGGGAGAGTTAAAACAAACATAACTTTGTTCAAATCTCAAAATATTTAAAACCTTGTCCTCCATTCCAACCAGTATTTTAAATATAAGAAAGGGAAGATAACAGCCAAAGATACAGGAGCAAAAACAGCTGTTCCTGTACTAGCAGTAAAAGGAATTAGGGATCAGGTTAAGTCCAAAAGCACCCCAGCTAATAATGTCTCTGTTACAGCAGCTAGGCACTAAGGATTGATTCTACAAACTGCTGCAGGGAGGCAGTAGCTTATAGCACCAGGCTATGAGTCTGATAAAACCACCACCAAACACAATCATGAAGTCCCTAAAATGGCTAGGTGTTGTACAAGGATAAACTGAACAAGGCTCTGCCTGCCTTCTTTATATTATAATCTAATAGGAAGTAGAATGTTTAAAGATAGGAAAAATGGGAGGGGGTAAGAACATTGTATAGATCAGAAATGTAAAAACAAGATCACCAGTCATAAATAAATAACAGCTATGAAGTTGAGTCAACATGGTGAAATGAACCCCTGTTTATGTGTTTGGCAATTTAGATTGATTACTGTTTTCTATAATACTTTCAGAGTGAAAAAGAGCCTTACAGACTTTATCAAACACCATCATGTATCAGCACCACTAGATAAACAATTCTACAAATGAGAAAAATGGGATGCAAAATATAACCATTGCAAGGTCATGGATGAAACAGAATTTTGAACTTATACATAAAGGGTTCACTACAAATTTATCGTCTAATAATCTCTCAAATTTATGTTGACTAGATTTTTTTTAAAAAAAAAACAAGATCAATGAATTTGCATACTGTGTAAGCTGTTTAGAATCCACTGTATCCTCCAGACATTTTTGGCAAACTTGTGTTCATTTTAAGAAAGCAGGGTACTAGTTTTCCAATCACATGGACAAAGCCAGGAGGAGATGAAGCCCTCCTTAAACAGCATGCTGTATCAAGTGATATTGCCATACACACATTTTTCAGCTTTTGGTCTCTAGTGAAGCTGAAAAAATATCTGACAACTTGACATACCTAATGCAGGAACAAAGTTTAATGCATTGTTTCATCTCAACACCCTGCAGCTATTCCATTTTCTAAAAATATTAGTTCATTAAAGGAGAAACACCTTCTGAAATTTGAAATATACCTCTGAGATAAAACATTGCCTCAGAAATAAGAAAGGATTAGCATATTTCAGTATGGAGAATTCAGATGCATCCAGATGTCACACCAGAGGTTACCTGTGTCAGGCACAATCACAGCTTACACAATACTCTTATACTCCTCCTGTGTGATTGAAAATAGTCTCGCTAAACGATACATGTGATGCTAGCCAAATTGGGGATACCAGGACCAGGCTGGCTTTCACATGTACCACTGCAAAACTCACTTGCTGAAGCGCCCATTATTTGAGAATGCTCGGAAGAAAAGAAGGGGCTTCAGGCTTTCCTCCTACACCGTGTTCCTGAGTGGAAATGGCTGTAAGTGGGGGTCCTGTTTGTCCCTTTCTGGGGCTTCATGTGTCCTTAGTCAAACAACCCTAGGACACTAGGACTCCAAGAAAGGGGTAAATAGCCTCTCCCAATGCAGCAATTTTTGCTCAGGAAAATGGTGTGGGAGGGATGTTTGAAGCCCCTCCTCTCCTCTCGCAGTGCTCACAAGCTTCTGTGAGCAATGAGCACTTCACCAGGTGAGTCATAGGAACATAAGAAGAGTCCTACTGGATCAGACCAGGGGTCCATCTTGTCCAGCATCCTGTCTTTCACAGTGGCCAACCAGTTCCTTTGGAGGTCCAACAATAGGGAATAGATGCCAAGGATTTTCCCTGATGGTGCCTCCTAGTACTGGTATTCAGAGTCTTACTGCCCCTGAACGTGGAGGTTCTCTTTAGTCACCATGGCTTGTAGCCGCTGATAGACCTATCCTCCATGAATCTGTCTAATCCCCTTTTAATGCTGTCTATGCCTGTCTACACCCCCTGGCAGCAAATGCCGCATGTGAATCATTTGCTGTGTACAGTATTTCCTTTGTCAGTCCTGTACCTACAGCCCATAAACTTCACTGGATGAATTTCAGTTCTAGTATTTTGGGAAAATTAGAGCATTTTGTCTTTGTCAACTCTCTTCACCCCATGCATAATTTTATAAACTTCTATCATGTTTCCCCCCCCCCCCCCTAATTTGTCTCTTTTTCTAAACTGGAAAGTCCCAGACTCTTCAGCCTTTCCTGACAGGAAAGGTGCTCCAACCCCCAATAATTTTGGTTGTTCTCTTCTGTAGTTCTTCCAGCTCTGCAATGTCCTTTTTGAGATACAGTGATAGGGTTGCCAACCTCCAGGTGCGGAAGAAGAAAATACCTATGCTGGAAATAGTAGAAACTATAATAAATGGCAGCACATGGCTTCAAAGATAACATAATGTGAAATATACCAAATGGAAAAGAAAACAATATTATAGAATATAATAATTCTATTTTTTGGAAAATCCAAAACTCAACAAGGCCACAGAAATAATAATAGAATAGAACAGAAATAATTCTATTTTTTGGAAAATCCAAAACACAACAAGGCCACAGAAATAATTCTTGAATTCATGTTGTTCATGTTTTGTTGTTAAAAGCAATCTGTATATATACATTTTTTGTTATTTCAGACCCAGGGAGGTTTCTGTGTGGCTTTCAACACAGTGTTTATGAATATATGTTGTGTTTTGGATTTTCCAAAAAATAGAATTATTATATTCTATAATATTGTTTTCTTTTCCAGTTGGTATATTTCACATTATATTATCTTCGAAGCCACGTGCTGCCATTTATTATAGTTAATAACCTCCAGGTGCGGCCTGAAGATCTCCTGGAATTACATCTGATCTCCAGACTACAGAGATACATTTCTCTGGAGCAAATGGCTGCTTTGGACAGTGGACTCTATGGCATTACATTTTACTGGATCCCTCCTCCAGTAAACTCCGCCCTCCCCAGGACCCACCCCCAAATCAGGAATTTTCCAGCTCAGAGTTGGCAACCTTATATGATGACCAGAAATGCACACAGGATTCCAAATACGGTTGCACCATAGATCTATACAGGGGCATTATAATATCTGCTGGGTTTTTTTCCCATCCTTTTCCTAATAATACCCAGCATACAGTTTGCCTTTTTTTACTGCTGCAGCCATTGGGTTGAAACTTTCTTTGAGCTACTACAACCTCAAGATCTTTTCCCCCTCTCGGTTTCAGTAGGTTTAGACCCTATTAGTATACACTTGAAGCTTGGATTTTGGTTCCATTATGCATCACTTAACTTTTACCATCATTGAATTTCACCTGCCATACTGTTGGCCGCTCACCCAATTTCTGGAGATTCTCTTGGAGCTCTTCCGTCATCCTTGGTTTTCACCAATCTGAATAATTTTGTATCATCTGCAACCTTGGTCACTACACTACTCACCCCTAATTCCAGATAATTTATGAACAAATTAAACAGTACCAGCCCAAATACCGATCCTTGTGGGACCCCATCATACATGAGACTGGTCAGAGGACCCTTGACTCAACTTGCACATGTATTATTTAGTTAGACCCGCTTCAAACTGCATTTTCCCATGACTTACAAATACAGGAATTTGTGTGAACTTCCACCAGTTGCGATTCTAGCTGGGATTCAAGCAAAGTTTAGAATCCCCATGTTGGATCCAGTCATCTTTTGCCCTCAATCTCACCCAATTCCTCTCTATATCACAGCCCCTATCCCCCATGGCACTTATACATGTTGATCGCATGATTATTAGCATAGCTTTGGGAGGGAGTTTAAAGAGTTCATATGGACACTACACCTAAAGCCACCCTATAGCTTCCCTGATGAATCAGATACAGGAGATTTAAAATCTACCTCATCAGGAACACAGCCATTAGGATGCTCTCAAATATAGTGGTGGCTTTCCACAGTCCACTGGCACTTTGCATTGGACTCAGAAACAACAGATGGCCAATTTGACTGTAAAGTGGTCATAATATTATCCCAGTGGCCAGCCTCTGACAATATCCTCTGCATGAACAGAAAAAAATTAAAGTGGTCAAGAAGAACAGATAAAAATCACGGCCATCTAGCTGTAGTTGTAATACGGAGAGAAGCGGAAGGGGCAATTAAAGAAAATAGATCTGTTGCAGGAAAGCAGGCACTAATGCTGCAAGATTAAATTAAGTGGTGTTTGTGGTTTAGTATGTTGCAGTCTTGCTGAGCATCTCAGATGACCAACTTTGACTGGTTGCTGATAAGGAAGGGAGAGCATAAGTTTACAAGGGCTGGGTTTACATTCCTATTTTTAAATCCCCTCTTTTAGTTGGTTAGTTACCTCCTCATCTCAGTACTGGATCATATCACTGTTTTATACCAAACAAAAGAATGCAAACACAATCTAAAACCCTTGCCTATTATGAGGTAAATTCCACAATCATTTATGAATATGCATTTATGTACATAGTGTATTTGCTCCATAATGCATGGTTTTGCTTTTACAATTACCTAAACAAATGTTTAGCCGAGCTACTTAGTCTACCGGGTATAAGACTGGTGCTGAAGAACAAGGAAGAAAACAGTCCACTTACATATTTATTGTAATATATATTTTGCATTTCAAATAAATACCACACACGTTAAAAAAAGAGAGATATTTATGTGAAGGACCGTTATATCTGTTATGTTCTGTCTCCTGGGTAAATGTTAGTCTTTTCTAACAAAAAATTAAAATCATCCAGCGATAAAGCCTAAATACAAAGAAAACACATTTAGAAATAATAAGGGGAATGTTTCAAACGAATGCACTGGGATTTGGCTATGGCACATAAGTACTTAAGAACAGAGCAATGGGTGTGCTAAAACTGCTCTGAGATGTTATTTCTAGGGTTTCTCATTTAATGACCAGTGATCCCATCCTTACCATAGAATATTTCTAACGAGCAATAGGCTAGTTCTTATTGTTAAATACTTGTATAAAGCTTTCGAATCTACAAATTGCTTTGCAAGCACTTTCCACTGTGTATACATGGAAATGCGGCTGAGAGAATAATAGTGTTTCCAAGGACGTCCAACGATGACTAAAGAAGGATCTGAAACCATAGGCCCAAACCTAATGTCACTGAACTACAAAGGCCTGACGCTGTCAGTCAACAGAGGGTTAACCTTAAGCTGCAAATCCATTATTTTGCTTCTAGAAAAATAAATCCCCTATGGATGCATTTTTCAGGTAGCTAAACAAGATTGTTCTAACATACCTCGCATCGAATGATGCTAAGGCACCAATCCCAGTTAAGTTCTTCACCATATGTTTATCATTAATCAAGTGAGGTAATTCAAACCTTAAGCAACACCACATGTTATGTTCTCAAACGAGACTTCAGAATTCCACCTTATAAAGTCAATGCACATTAGGCCTCACAAATATATAATGTGTGCATCTCCTAGGATTTAGTGAGGTTCTTCCCCAGTTCACTCTCTCTTTGGACCCTTCAGCTCACCTCCTTGCTTTCGTCATTCCTCTTTCCAGAACTTTTTTTTGCCCTTTCTGCCATTCCCCTCAGGTCTTGGACTCTCAGTCCATTGCTTGTTCTTTTTCCTTAAAAAGCGACTTCTCTTAGATCCAGTATCTATTGTAACTCAGCCCTTTCCTATTCCCTTCTTTGGCCTTCTGATCTTGTTGGTCTCTATGCATCTCCCAGCACAAGAGTCAAGCAATAAAGCTAGATCACTTATTCATACACAAGAGGAAGAGAACAAGAAACACAAGTTTAAGTTGGGGGTTTCTGATTTTAGTAGGTTTTTTTTTTTTAAAGAAGCTTTTAATGGGTAATCTTGTTCTATGCAGAGTGTGTCTGGTGCCCCACCTCACCCTCAGCAGTTATTGTTTGTACTTCCCTTCTTAGCAACAGTGCCAAAGGATTTCAGCTGAAATTTTAACACTCTCACCTTTCTCCGCTGTCTCTTCACAAAATAAAGAAAACTGAGGAGAGAGGCTGCCTGAAGCTGAGGAGGTCTGAGAAAGAAACCTAAGAACTGATCTATCAATTTGCACCAAGAGTAGAGGTGAGGAGTAGAGTATACGATTTTTTTGAACTATTTACCCTCTCACACATGAAGCCAAACAGAAGCAATAAGCACACCTTCACTATCATCCAAAAGAAATACAAACAAGGTTCTCTCTGTTCTGTTTAACACAGTCCTTTTGATGTATGAGTACAGCCCATTTATCCTGCACTTAAGGTGAATGAAAACTTTTATTACAATAGATACAAGTAACCTGCCTGCGATCAATCACTCTGACAGTTCATAGAGAAGCTCACATTTCCTATCAGGACTTTTCCTACTTTTAGATTTTGTGCCTTCCTGTTGTGGCCTTCCCTCTGCTGTTTGGTGTAAGCCTTCTCCATTCAATCAACCTGGCCTTCTCTGACAGAAGGCTCATATATAGGGCTAAACCTTGATGAAAAGTCTGTGACATCATAGAAACTCAACCAATGGCTCTGTGGAGCTCACTGACAGACAAATAGGAACTACTGTAAGTAATGCCTTGCAATCCTGTTATATAGAACTGTTTTAAGACATTAATTTTACAAAAATTTCAAAATATGATGCAAGATACAAACCACGTTCAAGTTTTATAATTTCTGTTGCTCTTTCATAAGGTCTTATTCACATTCATCATCTCTATATTATTAGCAGCCCTACAAAATTGGTATTTGCTATCACTGCCGAGATAGCTGTTTGTACAATGGCAGCTGGAACATCCTAAATCTGGCAGACAGTGTAGAGATTCTGGGAAAGTAGTATGTTTAAACAATCATCTCCTGCTTAATCAACTTTAAAATGCTTGTTTATAGCATTAAAGAGGATATTGAACAACAGCACCTAACTCTTCGTTTCCAACAGCTGGCTCCAGGTAAATGAAATATAGAAATATTCTTACGTACACTTCTAACAACTCCTCTTAGCATTTATAAATATGAATCAGAGTTGTCAGGGCTTGTGCCAAAACAGAGCTTCAGAATCAAAGGATAATGAATAACATCTTTGGACCTAAAATCTATTAATTTTCATGTTTACATAACTGTAAATTAAGCACCAAGTTGTACTACTTCAGAGACTTTTTGAATGCCAAATAGCAGGATGAAAATAATAAAATAAAATAAAAAATAGAAATGAGATCATATTTTAATATTTTGCAGAAAAACTGCATTAGTGGTATAATACACACACACACTACTTCTCTGAGGTGGTTCCAGTTCTATGCATCAGTAGCAGCACAAACTTTTCGTTTTCTGGGTTCTTGCACACCATTATCCCATAAGCACTAACTTCTAAATCAAAATAGATTAAATTAGGCAAACCACATTATATACGGTGTTTGTGTGAAGGAAGTGGTTAATCCAGGATCCCGTATGATTAGGTTTCTCTTCGTTATTTAATTGTGAACATTTTATATGTGTATTTAAATTGTTTAAGAGTAGAAAATTTTGTACAAAATTTGGTAGGTCTCCTATTGATCCAAGTTTGATTAAAAATCAGATTTCCCCCACTCCCTTGTGTTTCTTTGAAAAAAATTAGCCTGGATTATGTGATCTGATGAGGATTTATGTTCATGCAACTGTGATGGATTACTGCACCAGAAGAACATTAGATTAATTAAATTATACAGTTTCAGAGGCATGATGGCAATTTCTCTAAGGATTTCTCTCTTTAACAGTCTGACAGCCTTAGAGTAGGGAGCCAAATCAGCAGCAGACCAATACATTAGCAGAACACTGTTGGAGCTGCCTCCATGTGGTTTGATCCCACAACATTCACGTAACACCTATTCTCCGGAACCCCATGGATCAGGTGACTGATATGATTACTTTTCATGTCAACATAGCCTGGATGAAGATCCCATATTATTTCTCCTATACAAAGATCCCACTACACAAGAGGTTTTTTGAGTGTCAATTTCCCTGTCCACTGCCCCAAATTACTTTCCATTGTATGATTTTCAGATCCTTCCAGTACTTTTAGTTCATGGGATCAGGTCTCTGGCAAAAACTAGTTATCATTTAATCACAATGATTGGAACACCCTATATATGGAATATACGGATGGCCATGAGTTAGAACAGATGACCTTCAGGCATAAGCTTTCAAGGATTGAGCAAAGTGAATCATACGAAAGTAGTAGGCTGCTTAAGAGAGCCACAATAATATTGTAATACAATAAAAAGGTGTGAAGAGTGCAGAAAATGAGAAGTCCCACGTTAAGAAGATCCCCTTCTAAAATAGAAGCTTTTTGATTGTACTGGACAGATTATCACAGCCACAGGTCTGGAAGCAAGATCAGACCCACTTACATGCAGACATGGGAATACGGTTTTCACATGCTGATTTTTCTAAAAGTTGACTTTTAACTTCTTTGAGAATCATAATTAAAATAAGAATAAACAGACACACACTAGCTTTCCAGTTTATTGGCCTGTATACTGCCACTCTGCCGAGCAAAATGTAAAGCCTTCTTCTAGCCTATGGAAGTCTTTCTAAGTGCCCGCCCCCCCCCCCCAGCAGGTAGGCACACTTAGTTGAAGGAAGCAGAAGAAAGACCTCTTAGGCAGAAGAAAGGCAACTAACTACTCAGCAGAGTGGCCAGATATAAGCCATTAATAATTATATGGAGTAGCTCTGAAGGGATATAGTTATGCTTTTAGCACATGATAATGTTATGCACCATTCAGAAATAACACATTCTCTGGCCAGTAGGCTCAAGGCTGGTTTGGAACAGCGGAAACAGGCATTCATTCCTCCTCTGAGTGGTTTGTATTGGCAATGGGTGATTTGTCCCATCTACTGTTCTAGATAATGCTACACTGTGACGAATTTCTTCATGTGTAAGATGTTAATTTTAAGTTTTCTTTTCTGGGCCTCTTAGTTCTATTATATACTTTTCCGATAGAGTGATTAGAATCTTACCAACTAATGAAAAAGTAATATGTGAGGCTTCCAAAATCTGAGAACTAAGGTAAAAGAATAAGCTGATAAAGCGTTCATCTCTCAGTTCAGTTGTGGCCTCAGCCCTCTTCCCTCACTACACAATATGCAAATACTGGGTGGATCCAGCCTAAAGGGACTTCCTCCAACTCAAGTGGCTCTGCCTTTAACAGAAAAGCCACTTAAATTGAAATAAGGCTCCTTATATCAGAAGAACATTTCAAACTTGAGCCATAAGAAAGTGGGGTATAAATATTTAATCAAACATTTTGAAATATGGTTATTAGTTATTTTAAATGGTTAATTAATTTTTAAAATGAAGTGGTAGGATAGGGGTACGATCCACCCCAATACATCGTTTTTGGGCGCATACACTAAAAACTACTCTAGATTCTTTTTTCTATTATGTATTACGTTGTCTTACGTTGTTAAACCTAATCTGTCAATTTGTTGCCCAGTTATCAAGTTTTCAGACAATATTTTGGCACTCTTCACAGTTTGCTCTGAAATCTCACCATCCAGAATACTTTTGTTATCATCTTGATTGCCTCACTATTCATCTTCACCATCACCAAACTTTCTATAATAAAAATTCATATTCAGGTAAAAATTCTTGTCCTACAACAGTTGCAGAAACCCTGTTCACAAGTTAAAGTGAAGCCATGTACAATCCAGGTACAGTGTACACTTGGTTTTCTAAATATGCATGTTGAGTAATTCTCATGTCAAATTCAACTTGTGTAAAGCTAAACATGTGATACAAACTCCAGGTACTGGATAATGGTTTCAACTGCAAAGTGAATGAACGTTGGCTCTTTCTTACAAACAGATGTATGCGTACATGCAGGATGCACAAGTATTCATTGTAACATATGATCAGGGCTTCTTTTCACTTTGACCATGGTGTATTTATGTCTATTCTACAGCTGCTGATGCCAGCTTTTAATCAATTCCCAGTTTATATGTGGACCAGTTCTCTTACCCAAAGGCCATGAACAGTGCAATAGAATTGCATCCTTCAAAGTACACTGACTTCAGAATACTCAGAAGTATGTAACTTGTTAAGACTGCGCCAAGTTTACTAGAAGCTTGGGTGTGATATTTGGTCAAATAGGTTTTGAAAATCTCAATAAACTACATCCAGTGTAATAGCTGTAGTGTACACATTTTAACAGACAAATAAGGCATGGCCTCCTCTTTTAAAAACTGTTCCCAACTTCAATTCACAATGTTTATTGAAATCTATGTTAATCTAGTAATTGCATCATCAATATCATTTACACCCCGATACCCACAGATCTCTTAAAAAACTAGTATTATACTGGTAACTCTCCAGTCATATGGTATAGAAGTGGCAAACCTTGACCAAATTGGCAGATTCCTGTTATTATTTCTGCACTTTCTGTTTTTCAAGATTTCCCAGCATACACAATCTGGCCCCAGTAACGTGCTGTACTTAAGTGTCTCAGGAATCCACTTTCCCCAGCAAGTGTGGCAATCACCACCCTGCTGGGGGTGGGGGGGCTGCCATACATACACCATTTCACCTGTAGAAAGTTCAGATGTATTATATTAAACAAAACAAAACAAAAGCTTTGAGTTAAAATATTGTCTCCATCATCATCTCCAATGAAGACATGTGCAAAAACAACAAGAACTCTGCAACTTCCACGATCTGTTTGTGTGTACTCCTTTGTCACCTTAACCTGAGAGTGGGGTTCTACTGCTTCTCTGCCTGTCTCCAAAATATATTAACAGAAATAAGAAACACCTCCAACTCTAGGCATTGTACTACCATTGAGATAAAAAACAAACCCAGCCCACAGGCTTACAGTCTAAAGTACTTTTAGATTTTAAAATTATTACTTTTAATATTTACACACATTTGCTCTTCATTTTCCCTGCTTGTCATTGTGGATTTAATTTCAGACTTTGTGCCCTCTGTTTTCTTCATTTGGACAACAATCCTATTCTTTCCCCCTTTTTTAGCATGTTGACATCTTTGTGTCCATATCTTTTGATTTCTAGCCTAGTCCAAAATAGAGGATAGGAGAATAATATATGCTCTAGGTCCCCTTTAGGGAGAAAGGTTGGGTATAAACAAAGTAAATAAACATTTGTCTTTCGAAGTCAGCAAGTCTAGGCACACTGAATGGGAACTAAGCCCCACTGAATGAAGCAGAACTTCTGAGAAAAAATGCATAGAAGGATTGTACAGTCACTACAATCCACTATATGAGCAGAGAGCTGATCCTTCTTACCATTACATTTTGCAACTCCCCAATCACATTTTTCAGTTGGCTCTCTCTTACATCACATCACATACAGACACTCCCAACTCTCCCACCTTCCACAAGCAGATAGTAGAAACAAGCTTGCGTTTTAGGACCCATCCATCTTATAGCGCTTATGCCAATGGACTACTCTAAAGACGGATACTGCCCTATCTACATCACAGACCCATCCTCAGGCCACTACTTCTTCTCATCATCACTGACATGTCCCTTCCTTCTTCCTTCAGCATTTTCTTTGAAGTTTTTCCTGTAATATAGCCTCTTAGTAATAAATAAATGCTGTCTCAGCCTCTGATACTGTTTTGCTTAGTTCTCTTTTTCAATGTTTGCTGCAATTGTCAATGATTCATTTGTAAAGTGCTTGATAAACTATTTTTACTGCCTTTCTGCACATATTTTTTAAACTTTCCCAAGCCTAGTAACTATCCCCCCACCCAACAGTTTTAGCAACACAAGATGATTCAAGGTATAGTAGGATTGTGGATTCAAAATTACCATAAAAGCCATTATGCTAAGATGACTTGTAGTTCTGGCATAATACTAGTCCTTTTCAGATGTTATGTTTCTGGTGCTCCCATCCAACACACCAGGCAAGCACACTATGCACAATCATCTCAGTACAGGCAATCACATTTTGTCTGAAAAGGGCAAGACACAAATTTTGCAGCTTCAGTATCTGAAAATTAATTTCAGGGGTACACATTCCCATATACTGAAGCTGCAAAATGTGTGCCTTGTCCTTTTTTTTAACAAAATGGTGATTGTGCATACTGAGATGATCGCACGGCATCATCTCCCAGTGCGCAAGATAAGAGTGCCACAACATAATGCCATAAAGGGCCTACTGTTGTCGTTTCTATGATGACAAGTAACTTTCTCAACAGCCTATCCAACTCTTCATTCTCCATAAGATACAAGTATTAGCTCTCATCTCATACTCAGGAATGTCAGACATCACTTTAGTTCACTCTGAATTTACATTCAACAATGTTTGTAACTCACTGCCAATTTAGTGATCCATATAATCAGTTGCGACTTGACGACACTTAACACACACACAAACACACAATCGATACGCATCCTTATTTCAACTTTCATCCTTCTAGCTGTATATATTCTAAAAACTATGGGACAAATTTTGTGAGATCCAGTTTCAATGAAAATGTATGTTATACTTGTTTATCTCACACTTCACCGCCATGTGGTTTTCTGGAGCCAAAAGAAAATAGTATACGGCTAGGGCTTTAAGATATTTGATTTTGTGGGAAGAAAGGATAATATTGTAAAGAAAACTGACAAAGACTGGGGGGAAAGAAAACTTTTAAAAATACTGAATTCAATAAATAATTTTCTAGATTTGAAAAAAAAAATCAGTTTTGAAAACACCATCTCTAAGAGGAGTTATCTCATATTCTAACAACCAAGTTGGCCAAATCTGAGGATAATTAAATCCAGTGACTGAAGCTATGAAAAGGCAAGAACGTTCTGTCTACAAACCTGAAAAAGGCCCCAGGTTTGCAGATAAATGTGAAATCTTAAAAAAAACACATTGGGGCTTTAAAACACAAAAATGATAAAAGGACAGACTTTAGCTTTAAGCAACGTATTCCCTCAGAGGATATTATGGACGACCACAGTATTCCAGGCTGAATTTTTGTCAGCAAATATGCAGGGGGAGAAGGCAGGGTCATGTCCAGGCCTATTTTAGCCTTTGAGGGAGAACTCACTGGGGCAAGGTCTGATTAGGGTTGCCAGCTCCAGGTTGGGAAATTCCTGGAGATTTTGGTATGGAGTCTGGGGTGGCAGAGTTTGGGAAGGGGAGAGGCCACAGCCAGATATAATGCCACTGAGTCTATATTCCAAAGCTGCCATTTTCTTCTGGGGGACAGATCTCTGGGGTTCAGTTGTAATTCTGGGCAATCTCCAGGTTCGACCTGGAGGTTGGCAACTCTAGGCCTGGCGGCAACCTCTGGGTGACTTGGTAACACTTGACTTGCATGACTCAACTAGGCCTGACTGTTTGCTACTGTTCAACAGCAGCCACCTTATGAAAGCCGGTATGGTGTAGTGGTTAGAGCTTCAGAGCGGGGTCTGAGAGACCCAGGTTCGAATCCCCATCTTGCTGCGGGGTGATTTTGGAGCAGTCACATACTTTCCACCTAATTTACCTCACAGGATTGTAGTGTAGAGAGAAAGGAGGAAGGGAGAATAGTGTAACTTGCTTTGGTCCTCACTGTGGAGAAAGACTGTGGTTTTCCAAGGTTGAGGCTGCTGGGGGTGGGGGGGAGAGATGAAAAGCTTATGACAGGTGGGCAGATGAAGGTAGGTTGACTGTTGGGTGGGAAGGTGATCGGGTTGCCAACTCCAGATTGGGAATTTCCTGGAAATTTGAGGGGTGGAGCCTGGGAGGTGTGCAGTCAGAGGAGGGAAGGGACCTCAGAGGGGAATAATGCCATAGCCCCCACCCTCCAAAGCAGCCATTTCCTCCAGGGGAACTAGGGTTGCCAACCTCTAGGTGGGGGCTGGAGATCACAGGGAATTACTACTGCTCTCCAGATGTCAGAGGTCAACCTTGCGGGTTCCCACTTGCATAGTTACTAATAGCCAAGTTGGCCAAATCTGAGGATACTTAAATCCAGTGACTGGAGCTGCGAATGAGCAAACCAGATTTTTCTACAAACCTCAAAAATGCCCCATGTTTCTATGTGAAATTTTTAAAATGTGAAATCTTTAAAAAATACATTGTGGGTTTAAAACCTCGAAAAATGATAGAAGGAGAACCTGTAGTTTTAAGCAACGGATTCCCTCAGTGCTTGTTAATTCTTCAGTTTCTGTGAGTAAAAGGCAGGGGGAGAGGGCAGAGCCCTTTCCAGGCCTATTTTGGCCTTTGAAGGAGGACTTTTTGGGGCCAGGCCTGGCTATGGTTGCCAGTTCCAGGTTGGGAAATTACTGGAGATTTTGTGGTGAAGTCACAGAAGGGAAGGGTTTGGGGAGGGGAGAGGCCTCAGCAGGGTATAATGCCATAGAGTTCACTAGCCAAAGCTGCAATTTTCTCCTGGGGGACAGATCTTTGTTGTCTGGAGTTCAGTTGTAACTCCAGGGGATCTCCAGGTCCCACCTGGAGGTTGGCAATTCTAGGTCTGGCAACAACCTCTAGGTGAATTGATGCCACCAGACTTGCATGACTCAACTAGGCCTGACTGCTTGCTACTGCTCAACAGCAGCCACCCTATGGAAGCCAGTGGGGTGTAGCGGTTAGAGATTCAGAGCAGAGACTGTGAAACCCAGGTTCAAATCCCTATCATGCTATTGATGCTTATTAGATGATTTTGGACCAGTCACATACTGTCAGCCTCACCTACCTCGCAAGGATGTTGTAGGGATAAAAAAGAGAAGATTAACATAAGCTGCTTTGGTCCCTACTGTGGAGAAAGACCGTACTTTTCAAAGGTAAATGCATGGGGAAGGAGATGGAAAGTTTAAGACAGAGAGGCAGATAAAGGTAGGTGGTCTGTTGGGTGGGAAAGAGATAGGGTTGAGAACTTCAGGATTGGAAATTCCTGGAGATTTGAGGGGTGGATCTCAGCATGGGTGGGGTTGGAGGAGTGGAGGGAATCTCATAAGGGGAACTAGTGTTGCCAACCTCCAGGTGAGGGCTGGAGATCACCCAGAATAGCAACTGATCTCCAGGTGATAGGCATCAGTTCCGTTGGAGCAAATGGCTGCTTTGGAAGGTAGAGTCCATGGCATTATACCCTGTGAGGTCATTTCCCTTCCCAAACCTCACCCTCTCAAGGCTCAACCCCCAAATCTCCAGGAATTTCCCAGCCTGGAGCTGGCAACCCATAGGGGAATTAATCTCTGCAGTTGGGAGATAATCAGTGATTCTCTTTGTGATTTTGTGGTTGAGTCTGAAGAGGGCAGAATTTGGAGAGGGGAGAGGCCTCAGTTGGCTATAATACCATAGAGTCCACCCTGCAGAGTAGTCATTTTCTCCTGGGGGACAGATCTTTGTTGTCTGGAGTTCAGTTGTAACTCCAAGGGATCTCCAGGTCTCCCCTGGAGGTTAGCAACCCCTGCATCACCTGATATCACCTGACTTGCATGACTCAACTAAGCCTGGCTGCTTGCTAATGTTCAGCAGCAGCCACCCTATGAAAGCCAGTGTGGTCTTCTGGTTAGAACTTCACAGTAGGGTCTGGGAGACTCAGGTTCAAGTTCCCATCTTGCTATGGAAGTTCACTTGGTGATTTTAAGCCAGTCACATACTTTCATCCTAAGCTACCTCACGGGGTTGTTGTGTGGATAAAAAAGAAGACAAAAATAAGATAAGCTGCTTTGGTCCCCACTGTGGAGAAAGGTGGTGTAAAAATGAAGTAAACAAATAATAAATATAGCTGACAAAGATAGGTAGACAAAAGGTAGGTTAGTAGTGAATGGCTGAGGAGAGAATGAGGTAGGAAAAGAGAAGAAAATATGGGGGTTGCCAGGAGGGGAAGAGGAAATAGCATGGTGAAAGGGATATGGGGGAAAGGGAGGTGCCACCCACAAGTCCTTGAGGGTTCACTTCCACGCAAGTGTGCTAGCCAAGTAGCCAGCATCACACAGCTGGGCCATAGTTTTCCTAGGTAGGTGCTTCCAAGAGGGAGGAGACGGAAAGCTTAAGACAGATGGACAGATAAAGGTAGGTTGGGTGTTGGGTGAGAAGGATATAGGGCTACCAACTCCAGGTTAGGAAACACCCGGAGATTTGAGGCTGGATGCTGGCGAGGGGGGCTAAGGAGGGGGGCACCTCAGAAAGACATGCCATAGATACCACCATCCAAAGCAGCTATTTCTTCCAGGACAACTAGGGTTGCCAAGCTCGGGGGGGGGGGATTGGAGATCACCCGAAATTACAACTGCTCTGCACATGACAGAAATCAGTTTCCCTGGAGAAAGTGTTAGCTTTGGAGATTGGGTTATATAACATTACATTATGCTAAGGTCATTTCCCTCCCCAAACCTCATCCTCCCAAGGCTCCCCTCTCAGATCTCCAGGAATTTCCCAGCCTGGAGCAGGCAGCCCTAAGGGGAGCTAATCTCTGCAGTTGGGATATCAGTCAGTGATTCTCTTTGTGATTTTGTGA
Source organism: Euleptes europaea (assembly GCF_029931775.1). NCBI lineage: Eukaryota > Metazoa > Chordata > Lepidosauria > Squamata > Sphaerodactylidae > Euleptes > Euleptes europaea. The sequence continues at coordinate 61,940,910 of NC_079314.1, forward strand.
GTCTGAGGAGGGTAGAGTGTGGAGAGAGGCCACAGTTGGATATAATACCAGAGTCCACCCTGCAGAGTAGTCATTTTATCCTGGGGGACAGATCCTGTTGTCTGGAGTTCAGTTGTAAATCTGAGAGATCTCCAGGTCTCACCTGGAGGTTAGAAACCTCTGTACCACCTGATATCTCCTGACTTGCATGACTCAACTAATCCTGGCTGCTTGCTACTGTTCAGCAGCAGACACCCTGGACCTGGCAACCCTACGGGGAACTGATCTCTGTAGCTGGGAGATCTGTTGTGATTCCAGGGTATCTTCAGGCCCCACCTGGAGTTTGGCAAGTGTAGAAGGAGAGAAGGAAGCAGGAAAAGGAGAGAGGTTATGGGGGCTTTCAGGAAAGAGAAAGAAGAAATTGTGGAAGAGGGAAGAAATGAGAGGCCTCTCTCAAGTCTTTGCGGGTTCCCACTTGTACCATTCAAAATCCGATAACTTAAATGGACTTTGAAAGGTGCAACTCTTAGGAACACACTATAAATCACCCACACCCAATCTCTACTCACCTTCACATCTCCACCCTCAGCTGAACAGAACTGACATTGGGACAGCTCTACAATTCGGCCTCCAACCCTACATAGCATAATATACTGTGATTACCAAAAGTAGGGGAAGCCAACCATACTTTGCTTGTGAGTTCCAAGAGCATCTACCTAGCCACTGCTGGAGAAGGAGTCCTGGACTCAGGTGTACCTTTAAAATGTGATCCAAGGTCATTTCTAGTATTTTTACATTGCTGATAATGCTTTCCTTTTGCTGACAGACTTTTAGGGAAGAGGTTCAGCATGCACAGCCAACATACCCCTATGCTGCTGTTTTGAGGCCAGATGCATTGTGGTAATGGCACACATAGCTCATTTTCTTTTCTTGCCTTAAAATGCTACTAGCAAAGTCATGCACTCAGATAACATGATGCCATGCTGTATTTCTGGGCTGGAAACTCAAGAACAAAGTAATTCATGCTGCCAATCTGTGATTCACACGTTTGAAATTGTTACAACGCAATGATATAAAGCAGAAAGCGGTACCCATTTAGAGTACTCTTGGCTATTTTCCAGCAGCACACTTGCATGGTACCTCTTGAGATTCTTCTGCCTCAGGTGCCTCCAACACATGCCCACTAGTATGTTCTGGATTCCCTTCTTGGTTGACATGTCCCACTGGCAGTTGTTTACTTCTTTCCACCCCATCCTTCTGACTGGTGCTGTTGCTAAAGTACCAGCAGTCAGAAGACGATAATTTGGTGCATTTTCCCCTTTGTCTCTTGGCCAAGAGGCAACTGCATAACTGCAATTTACAGTTACTTTTTTTTTAAAAAAAGGGAATGTATTAACTACAAGTAATGCAATGATACAATTAAAACAGCATTACACAACACGAGCATCACTATTCAAACATATCAAATGTTAATAATGTGAAAATATAAGCTGAATGTTAATACCATGGACATTACATATTATCAATATTTCTAGGATTTTCTACATTAAGATTTTATGAAGCCCTAATGATTTCACATTTGCAATAAATATACATTTTATGACCTTTTATCCAAATTACAGGATAATTTTTTTTTACCTGTTGTATTATGAACTCCACCTAGTTCTAAACACCACTACAAAGCAGATCAGGCATGAAATGGTCATAAGTATTAGTTTCCAGTAGATTTCACTTTTCTTTTTCAAGCTACAGCTTGACATTTTGCGAAATCTCTAGAGACCAAACAGTGAAATCGAGTTACTGCAGGAGTGAACTGTAAATTCCATGAAACCATGTAATATATCTTAACACAGATGGACACAGTACATTAAAATAACTGTGGATGATAATAGAACAATACCATCTGTTTTGTCTAGGGAAGACAACGCACATCAGCTACACTGTCAGTCATATCATATATCTTTAGTGTCATCATGTGGTAGACGACAAC
>NC_079314.1:61947878-61955378 GCF_029931775.1 Euleptes europaea
TTTGGAGGACAATTTATATTTCAGGTTTTCAGGCTGTACCTAAAGCCTGTGGTGCAGACACCTACCATAAAATGCCTCTGGAGTCCCATTAAGTGGACGTAGGGCTTTGCTTTGCCTGTCTGCTTATTTAAGATCTAATCACAATTTTGAAGTAAAAAAAATGTCATCCCTAAGCCTGTTCCCCCCTCAGAACTGGTCTGATATTAGTACTCAACTGGATATTTTCATCTCCAATTGTTATTCTCTGTGGTCTTTGCAAATGCTGTCTACTGGAAGCTGTGACTATACGGACAAATTGGCTAAAATATCTAGGGCTGCTGCTTTGAGAAATGAGTAAGTAACATATTATTCTGCCTCTTCCCCCCCCCCCGCTGTACCGTACTAAGGTTATATCTTTTAAAGTTATTACAATGGACATATTATGTAAGTAAATAAATGTTTTAAATGGTACAATAATATTGATGTTTTCATGAAATATATTTTTAAAGTAAAATAATGACAATATTAAGAATTAAGTATTTTTAAGACCACAAAGAACTTTCACAATGCTTCTGAAGTATTTTTGCTACAGTTGTATGAGAGAGGGGGCTCAACTGCTGACACGTGAAACTCTGTACAGATGCAAAACTCTTAACTGGCTTCTCAGGTTCTAAAGCAAAGTTGTCATTACAACAAATAGTAATAATACCAAGTATTTAATATTAGTACTAAAAACTAGTATTAAAACCAGCCAACCAACTACCGCCATGTTCATTTGTGGTAATAGAGGCCCATATTAGAGCAATGTAGCGGCAACTATACATATATATTTTTTCCTATAAAACTTGATTTTTAACAGATTTATTTCAGCAAGTCTGCTTTTCTGCTGTGATCAAATCCAGACTATGATCATAAAAATATACCTGTTTATAAATTAAGGATAAAGTTCTGTGCCTTGGCAAGTGACAGCAATTGGTACCACAAGCACCTCAGCATTACAGACAAGATGCTCAGCACCTTGTAGAATTTGGTTCTATACATAATTTGAGGTAAAGTTGGCCTTACTAAACAATGACATTAGTGAATTGACTGAAAGCAGTATGAAGCCATATTCAGCCCTAATGAAAATGACATTTTTAAACAATTCAATATCATTAAAATATTGTTTTAATATTTAGTCTAATAATATTAACTATTAAAGCCATTTCTTAGGTAACATCCCCTAGTCTCAGAAATACTGAAACTAGAGGATTGTTTATGTGTGTGTGTGTATTTGTATTTAGATTAAAAGTAGCAAAGGGAATTGGTAGGGTCTGCCCCCACCCTTATCCAAATTTATATGGTAAACTTTTCATCTGTTTGAACGCCCATTAGATCCATCTGTTGATTTTAAGTTTAATCCATTTTTTAATTTAATTTTTTAAAGTATCACAGCAAAGCATCTGTATTGCAAAAAGTCACTGTAGTCGTTTCACCTTAGCTCAGTCTTCGAACAATTTCATTCTATAAGAATTCAAGTATCAAGTAATGTGGCCCTCTGGTGGAAAGCAAAGTATTACTTTTCAGTATCACTCAGGGAAGCTGGAGGTTTTAAAAACATTTTTGCTTGGGAAGATTGAGAGGAAACTTTCAGAAATATGCCAGATGAATCAAAAGGGAAGTGTGTAGAAATCTCAAATCCTTTAAAAACAAGAAACAGAACCTGGTATTTAAACATGCAGGAACAAAAACATACATACACAAACAAACAACAAAATAATGTTCCCTGAATTTCTCTCCTCTACTACAATATTTCAAAAAATGCACAGAATCCACACCAGGATAAATGTCACTAAAACAGCTTATTTGTATGGCTGCAAAAAAACAAAAACAAAAAACAAAGCAAAACAAAACAAAACAAACTTACCTGCTGTTGTTGCAGATGCAGCAGTTCTACTGTGCTTACTTCAGTGCTGGTGTCACCACTTGATCTTCCATCTCTGCTGCCAGCATCTAATTGGCTGCTTAGAGTGCTCATTCCATTTTGATTCATTGAACTGTTGCTTATTGTCTCTGTCGCAGATTCCTGCATCATGACTTAATACCTAAAAGTGATTAAGAAGTATCAATTAGCACACTCGTTACACCTTCACACTTCCATTATCAAGATGTCCCTCTCTGTCAATTACACAGACAGCATCTTTAGAAGTAGAGGAGAAAGGCAGAGAAATATTATATATATATATATATATATATGTTTCCTTGCCATAGTCGTTGCAAGCAATGCAAGCCAAACCCTGCATTCATAGATATACTAATAACTGAAATTATACTTCCTATAAGCAATTGGTGGAGTAGTTGCATTTAAACAGGGGGGAAACCCCCCCCCCCGCTTGCAGCACAGCCAAACAGCATTCATGAACAACTACATTTTAAAGTCTACCTATCAAACCAGCGTTAAACGAAGGCACAATTTCACACACTGCTCTGTATTTCCCATTATCTAGCTTTGACAACCATGGATGACTATACAGCCTTCTTTAAAATATTCACTATCTTGATTCTGTCAGAATTTTACAGCATCTCTTATGCAATGCTGTTGTTTAATGATGCACAGCTAATCATACAAAATTAAAATTTTGTAAGGGTGTTACAAATCATATGGTATCAACCAATGATAAATAGTATAATGGGGCTTCTCCTTTTTGTGACTAAATAAAATTTTGCCTTGGAGGCATTTTAAGAAAAAGCTCCTGCTGCAAACACGTCAGATATTGCCTATTTTTTTTAATCAAACGGCTGATATTCATTTATTTTTCTGACATTTAAAACATTTAATACTGTCCTTCCTGGGAAGTAATTAAGCTTATGCATGAGCAGCAATCAAACTGTTCACTTGAAGATGACTTAAAACTCAATTTTAACATAGGCAAATAAATGAAAGATATAAAATTAATTTTCCAGGCATGTATTAGATATGAAAGCTGGAAATAAAATCTATCAAGAATATCACTAATGATTGTGCTAAAAACAGCATAAATTATGCATATTACCTTCTCTACAGTAATAAATGTTTTATCATTTTCACTGCATAAATATACTGTACTTTCAGGATAGCAATGAGATGTCCTGCCAAGATCAGTTGAAATCCTTGCAGTAAATAAAGAACTAACATACCGTTACAAACTAGAATTTCAACTGCATTTTGTATCCACTTTTTGTTCTCTTAGCTACCTTAGTTCTATTCTGTACTGAAGGTGCTAATTTCAATTCATTTCCTTGCAATACTGCATATATTATACTGAAAGATTTCCAAGGCAAAAAAAAAAAAAAAAAACCTTTCTGAAATAAGAGTTTAAAAGCTTAGTTTCTAAAGGTTGGAGCAACCTTTCTGAAAAACTGATACTCCCCCACATGCACACACATTGTTGTACTCTTTCTATCATACAAAAACACCAAACAACTGAAGCCTCGGATACCCATGTCAGTTATAGAGCATGACAGATTTTCGCAGGGAAGATAGAAAGAGTAAATAAAAACTGAGCTTTTTTTTTTTTAAAGAGAGTTTTACAATGTAAAACCATAACTTTAAAAAAAAATTCTGGTCAAGAAGAATCACCATCACAGCAAGCCTAACCATAGTTCACGTAAGGAAGGGCAGCTGCCACAATCACAGTTAACAACTGTAGAACCAGATGTGTCTCAGAACAAATAGCCCTTGTTAAAAACATTTGACTCAAGATTAACTAAGAATAAGAATAGAAATGAAAAATGTGATACACGTGAAGATGAATTTTCTAAGAAGAAAACAAAGTAATATTCTTTTCTGAGATTAGGCAGCTAATAAGTATTCAAATTAGGCATAAATTTTACATGCACCATGTTTAAAATATTCAGTAAAAAAGGTTCTGATGGCTTTTAGTAGCTATATGAAAATTCTAATACATATCCTACTACTCTGTAGACTTCTTGAAAACAGTATATTCCACTGGTGAAATGCATTTGAAGCACACATCACTGTGAACACATAAACCGAAGACTGTCTTTTTCATGATACCTCCAAATAGATGGGGGGGGGGGGGGTCTTTAGACATATAAGAGAATGATCTTACAATTCTTTCACAATGCAAACACTGGGCTACATCCATGCTATAATCAATCACATTAAAGGACAAACCCACTGTGAATGCAGCTTAACAACCAATAAAAAATGCATTTTTGGAAATATCTTGCTTAAAAATCAAAATCATGTGTTTGCATGTTTCTGATTCATTCAGCATAATCGGAAAGAAAAAGGTTAATCGTCCTCCAGCTCCCATGAAGTAAAAGGCATAACACATCTTGTGCATATCTGTATCCGCAGAAAGCTCTAAAGTATAGTGTGTACTTCGCATCTTAAGTTGATCCGTCAGCCTGTGCAATCAGGTTTAACAAAACATGACTACTAAATGGTACTCCTGTAACACAACATAAAGGTCTCATCCAGCATCAACATATACTGAAAAGGGACAAGCAGAAGAGTACAATATTCACTGGAAGATGAAGCAGGCAGGCAGGTGAGTAACACACCCTCCAAAGAGAGCTACACATGCCTAACATTTTGGTTCTCATGACCAAAATAAAATGGTTAAAGAAGTCCCTTCAGCTGAAGGTTTGTGTTGGTTGGTGACTCACACCCTTACTTTGCAACTCCAATGGGTTTACAAAACTGAGATTTTCAGGTGTACGCATGGTTATTCTACTATTGCAATCCCTTCAATTTAGCATTGAGAAAACATCTATTTACTATTTGGGTAATTCACACAAGCTGCTTCTGAAACTTCAACTCCTAAGCACAGAAGACTAAAATTCTTGTTCTACATTACATTTGCCAATTCCATTAAAAAACAGTGCTTTCAAGCTTTTTGTATTTCTGACAAATTAGTAAAGAACAAATGCATCTAAGACTGTCAACATTAACATCCCCATTCCAAGACAAATGGAGAGGGGAGAAAAGAATGTTTTCACAGTGCACACGTACACGTGTGTAAACTGTGTGTGAGCGCGCGTGTACCCACACATGCACACACACTGCCTAAATAGTAAAAATAAAGGCATAAATCCCAAGAGCCCTGTTGTGGAGTTCTCAAGTGTACGGCAACTAGGACAGTTTTGCTTTCAGACAACTGTATTTCATACAAAGGTACGAAAAAGACAAGTACCTTAGCTGCTTGCTATTAGTGGAGGAGGACAGACTACTGCCTCAACATTTAGCAAACAATCACATAATTCAAGTGCAATACTCAGGCTACAATTAGGCAAAGATGCTTTTACTCTTGGGCTCGACCCTCTCCCCTGCCAGTAATCTTACATTTTCTCTAGGTTTCTTTAAATCAGCAAGTCACTTGTACAGATACTTATTCTCTACACCACTTCCCTTTTGAAACATTAAAGTGACACTGAAACTGACTGCACAAGATTGCATTTTCTCTTCCTAAACAACTTGAATTGAAAGGTTACTTAGTGTAACAATATTTACTTGCAGAATTGTGTTGTTACCAAGAGTATAATGGATAGTGGCTATGCAGGTTTACGCAAGAATGAGTGAAGCATGAGGCATTAGCCATGTGTTTGACATGTTTCAAATTGCTATAATCCAGCATTAAACACACCCAGCAATTCATGCCATTTCTTGCAGCCATAATCTTGAATAAAGCGTGCACAACCACTTATTATATAAATTAGTATATGACTCCCTGTTATAGCCACAACAGCGCTTTTGTGTTTATTTTGCATCAAGATGTGGTCTTTTATTTGTACAAATAGCAGGATAAAAAGACACCGCTCAATTAGACTCCTTACTTTTATAATAGGTTTGTACAAAAAAATTCTAGACTTTTTTGTTTTGTTTTTTCCCCTAAGAGTTCTGTTGGTATAAAATGGAACAGTGTGAAATATTTACTACCTTGCACGACTTTAACACTGCTTTGTTTTCCAGAACTCTGACTCCAGTGAGGGCCAGGTGCAATTCTGAACTTCAGAAATATGGATGACTACACCAAGAGAAAGTTCTGCATCACCACTAGAGGGCCTTCTTTTTCTGAAAGACACTAGTCTTCATTCATACATGGTGGGGGGCTTGCAGATATATTCATTTTTATAGCCTATACAGAAGTGGGTTTCTGGCTTAGAAAGAATGACAGTCATTTTTATTCTTTTACATGGCAGCCACAAGCCAATGTCCAAAGCACACTTCATTATATTAAAATATGTTAATACTTTCCTTTCTTTAGAAACTGCAAACGACAACATTCCTAAAAAGGAAATATGTCGGTAAACTAACGTCCTGTTGTCTTCAGTGTCTTAGCTTAGCAATTCTAAGTTTCAAGATGAAACAGAATGAAGTTGAGCATGAGAGGCAACCAAAGTGTACTTTGAGTTTTAAAATGTACCATGACTTCTACAACTTGTTGCAAGGCTTCACCTACCTTCTGTTGATATTTAAGCCACTTGTGACCATTGAACAACTAACTAATAAAACCTAAGCAGGTCGAAAGGACCATAGATCCAGGACTCCACAGAAGACTCTGAAGAGTCTGCATGAACAAACAACTTTTGAAATTGAGGTGACTTTCAAATATAGCTCATGATGCAGTATGCAGGTATGCTGTTCAAAAGGGGGGGGGAGTCAATAATTCCATCATATATGCCCAAACTTTTAGATATGCTCAGAGTATGAACAACATTTGCTTCTTGGGTGCTTAGAGGGGGGGGAGAGGCGATGTATACATTTTAAACTCAAATAGAGTAGGTCTTTGGATGATGGCAACAGCATTTAAAAATATGAAAAGCAACTTTACTACTTCCCACCATCTCTTAAAAACCATTACCAATAATTCACCATATCATCATCAGAATTCTTTTCTTAATTAAACACACACTAGAATTAAAAGGATCGAAAGTGTATCTGACACCTCCTCCCTTGTGATATTGTATATAAAATTTTCAGTTCTAATAATGCCTTCACCCCAAACTCTGTACTTTTCCTCTCAATTAAACTTCGATATTTTGGGGAAAACTGAATAGCTTCCTTTTTTTATTTTTTTGCTTTCTAAGACAATTTTTCATCAAGGCACAATATATTTAATGTCTAGACTAGCATAGTAAAAGTCTTAAATATTTAAAATTATGTAATAAATCACAATGCCAAATATGAGGACATTGCTGTATGTACACGAACAAAAATCACACAAACAAGCTTGGTACTCTCTACACACACCCTCATTTAAATGAAAAATTATGTATTTCAAAGCCAAGCATTAGCATGGGAATAATGGAATACACTGTGGTATTGTTCTGATAGTCATGAAAGAATTAGGCAGGTCCATTTGAACAGAAACACCTTCCTACAATATGGGAAACACAAATCGCCACTGTATTTAAGTTTAAAACAAGTGACAGTCTTTTTAAAAAAGTCCTCTGAATTACATCAGCTGCCCTGAACCAGCAAGGGAATCCCATCTGACGAAGCAGGCTTCTGTAGAAAGATCCCCCCCTTGCGAG